>NW_019100631.1:11511-36554 GCF_001856785.1 Myzus persicae | reverse complement strand
TAGTTTAGTTAACTTATATTTTTTATTGATGTATGAATATTGTTATATTATTACATTTACTTATACATATTAAAATAAAATGTTAACATTTATGAAATTTCATTTATATCTAGATCACTGAGAAGAGAATTTACTGATACATATTCCGTATCCCAAGATGTTTTTATTTTATAGAATCCTTTTTGGATAAAAGTCCATATTGGTAAACATTCTATAGAATACTGAAGATTTAAAGCGTGTATAACCTCAAAACAACAATCAACTGCATAAACAATTGAGTTTAAAACATAGTATGTTTCATCAACAAAAACAAAATATTGTGAAATTGAATTGATATCAGGTCCTACTATTATCACCAGTGGCTGCAAAGTGATCCCCAAACGAGCATACTTTTCTTTACGTCTTGTAATAGTCTCCTTAACTTCAGAATGCGACCTTAAATGAGTGATAAAACTATCCCTGACTTCAACTTTTGAAGGTCTACATGCAGATTGTCCCTTTTTCCTCTTGGTTGTTATTGGGAAAAAGAGAAATGGAAGAATGAGGAAGGCTGCCAATGATGAAGTTTCTTCACTTTCTAAAAAACAAATTAATAAGTGAATTACCAAAATGGTTTTTTAATTGGTATTTAAAATTAAGATTACCTGATTTAAGATCTAGATATTCATTTAAAATACACTTTAATGTAGAATCTTTAAGATTATCGGATATTTTTTTCCCCAAGTTCAGTATTTTTTCTTTATATACAGGAAAATGTTCTAAAAGATTTTCTTTTTTATCAGGATACAGAAAGTCAAAGTCTTTAACCAACTGGAACAAAGTTCAGCATAATTTATTAAAATATTCACATTACAAAAATCAAACTTTGTCAATCAGCTGGACAAGACAAAATAAAAATAATTATTATAATTTTTTGATACTTACAAGGTTAAAACCATTTGGTTTTTTCAATGCAGGAAAGTTTTTCATGTACTGTAGATCTTTACAATTTGAGTTAAACACGTTTTTGAAACGCTCTTTTCTGGTGATGGTCCAGTAATTTTCCACTATGTTCCACGGGTCAGAAGAATTATTAAGCCATTTAATTTGGTCATCAACATTTTCATTACCTGTAATTTGAAAATGTACATAATAATATGGTTTAAAAAATAAATGACCATTAAAATGTTAAGACTCATAAAACATTACCTGTTGTATCAGTTTCTGTTTGGTTTAATAATGAAATAGATTCAGGTATACGTCCAATAGAAGGAGAGCGTCTAGCAGCAATAATACCTGCCTCTCTTCTTACTCTCTTTTTCTATTATTAAAGCAATCAAGGAGTTTCCCTTTGGCACTTTTTTTCATCAATGGACCTGCAACGAATAAAATATTGTATGATAATCATACTAATATTAAAAATATAATATGGGCTTAATATTATATATTTACCATAATTCATGTAAGGTATAAAGTATGTGCTTATATGTTCTTTGGGAAAAACTTCAGTTATTTCCTTAGCGAGTAAAAGTAAACGCTGTGTTTTTATAGACTTATCATGATCGTCTTGGAGTTCTCTTCTTACTATCAAATTGCATAACTTTCTTCGGCCACTATTGTCTAATACACTATCTTTATTGTAAGTGGCTAACAGAGCCTTTCCCTCTGTGTTACTATGTAAATAATCCAACAATTCAGTGCTCTGAAAAATATATAATACAATATACTTTAGTCATTTTTATAAATAAGTGATACAATTTTTATAAATATCACATGAATAAATTAATTTAGTAATATCATATTTCTTGTACAAAAGTTTAAGTTAAAATTGTTCAAAACTTAGTACACTAACATAATTACTTAAATTAGTAATTATGATTAAATTATATCATATAATATACATTAATATTGTACAATCTGTACAAACTAGAAAAAATTACCTTTTCTACAACTGCAGAATTATCAGTTTCAATTCTTGCCTGAGTATCTAGGACATCAAGAGCTGCACCTTCGCTTAAGCTACTACTTGATGCTGATGGTTCATGATAAACCTCATATTCTGAATTAGTAGTAGTAAGACTTGTTAATGATACTGATGATGGACTTTCAATAGTAAAATCAGGGGTTAAATCAAAGTTGTTTGAAATGTCCTTAAAATAAAATATATATACATAATATATTATTAACGGATATTAATGTTATTATGAATTGGATTATACACTTATGTGAAACTATTGAAACTATAACTATTTACCTAACACATCCATCAGTGGCGGCGTGAACATTTTTTATTCATGAGACAAAAAAAATTTTAGGGACCACCCACTCCCAAAATGTTTGGATAATATTTTTAAGTACTTAGTACTTTGATAAAGTGGGATAGATAGAGAATACTCGGTTCAGATATTTTTATAGAAAATATATACTTTTCTGAAATAAAAAATAATAAGTTAACATTAGTCTCCATATTATGGAGCATTAATTTTAATCATTTAAGTGAGATGTTTGAAACAAATACTAGATTGTTAAGCGATGGTATACTAACGTCTCTTTAATGGTTGATTGAACATTCAAATAATTTTCTAAAATTTAAAAATAATAAATGACAAATGTCCTGAAAATCGCCACGAGACCCGGGTCTCATAGAACCCTTGTCACGCTGCCACTGCATCCATAAGTAAAATATAATGTTATAATAAAAGCATAGCTATACGAAATAATTGTTATATTAAAAGATAATAAATTATTAAAGACATCACAATTTATAACAGGCCTACAGAATTTAAGTTTTTAATTACCTATCTAGAAATTATTTACATGTAATTTATTGGAATTGGAAAATAAGTAAATACATAATTCTTACCATAACTGACACCTGATTATTTGCTAGGGCAAGGACCTTACGCCACTCCTCTAAATTTGCCCTAAACTTAGCCCTATGACCAACCATAGGAATGACATCTTTTAGCATATCATCAGTAAGTAGTGAGAAGCAGGATAAATCTATACCATGTTCTGACAATAATATATAAAATCAAAAGTAAATAAGCAAATTAGCAATAGCAATTAACCATTCTCAATTATTATAAGCTGGATAAATCTATTCGTGTATGTATGTACATTTCTATTAAATAAGTACCAACGAATAATTTAATGCCTTAAGGTTTAAAAGATCACTTATGTAACACTTATGTTTAGTCTACACATCACCATTGAGTAGGTAGGTACATAATATAATATAATATATTATATTTGTAGGTAAACTATATAATATAATATTTATAGGTAAATACTCATTACTCAATGCTATTATGTAAATATAGGTACCTACCGGCCACTTATTATATTTACTATAAAGTAGGTAGGTATAAAAAATGTCTTACCTTGGAATACATCAATGTAAGATGCCAATCCCCAAGCTGACAGCATGTCTTTAACATCGGAATCGGCCATTTTTACAGCTGGCAGTAATGTTGTAGGTACAAATATGGCAGTTGTGGTCGTAGTAATTACAGTTGAATAATGCTTAAATAGTGTGCGGGTCGCCACGATGCCGCCGCGAGATTACAGATCGATTGCAACAATAGCAATACAAATTGTGATATCAGTGAAACTGTTGGATAGGTTTTACCAAACGACCGGTTATTTTTATCCAACAATAGTACCATTTACTGAACGGTTTGGTTATTTTAGAATAACATCTAGTTAATGTAAAATATATAAATCGTATTTAATGCCATTTATGTCTAGTAATTATAGCAACATTTTTACATTACATTTAATGATAATTTGGTAGAAAATACAAGAATGTTTTTTCACGATTACTCAAACTTTTGGTAGTTTTTTTAACTTTGTATCTGTTACAGTACATTTGCTATTATAAATATGAAGCATGTTAAATTTACATAACATTTATTAACAAAATTATTACTGTGAAAACTCCAGTACACTTCTTTAAAAATTGCAACATTTCTGGTTGTGATAAGTATGTTTTGGCTGTAACAACCATAAAACCATTTACAAAACTGTTTTGTTGTATACAACTAAGTTATTTTTTTCCGTGTTGAATCGGGTTGATCCGAGCTTCTTTTGGTGTACATTTTATCGTTGAATGTTTTGTATTATTATAATTATTTACTAATTTTGAAATTGAATTGTACCAATTCCAGGAACCTGTTGATGTAAAATATTTGTAAATTTTATTTTTTATATTTCTTATAACACGTTCAACCATACCAGCCTTTATATTGCTGTATGTTGAATAATGTTTAATATTGTACTTATTCATAACACTTTGAAATATTTTATTGTAAAACTCTGTACCATTATCTGTTTGTAATAATTTTGGTTGATTTTTTTTAATATTTTTAATATACCTTTTGTACATTCCTTTGCTGTTTTATTTTTCTGTGCCTCACACCACACATACTTCGTAAATGTATCGATTATAATTAAAATGTACTTAAAACCATTATTTTGTCTAGAATGTGACTGCATATCTATTATATCACACAGAAAGAAAAATCTAGGTAAAATTAAAAAAAATAACAATTAAATCAACAAAATTATTGTTAACATAGGGCCAACAAACCCGTTTGTTGATTTCAAAATTTACATTTTGTTAATCCTTAGATTAACAAACAGTATTATTAATTTGCTAAAATTCCTGTTTAGTTCAAAAAAAATGATTTGTTAATTTTTAAACTTCAAATTTATTGCATTTTGTTAAATTAACAATACGTTTTGTTAAGTTTATAAAGTTTTCATTCAGTTTAACAAAGTTATTGTTTATTTTAACAATTCTACATTTATAGAATTTTGTAATATTAACAATAGTTTTGTTATATTTATACAGTATTCAATTAAATTGATAAAAACATTTATTTGAAACAATAGAAATATATTGTTGATTTAAATAGTTACATTGTTAAATCTAACAGTGCAGCTATGGTTGGGGGGAGTGCTTCCCCCCAATTGTTTTTTTTTTTTTTATCAATGTTGTCATAAAGTTACATGTGATAAATATTCAAATTCTACAAAAACTAGAGAAAAAATAACCACCCCCCCCCCCTTTAAAAATGGGTGGTCAATTTAATCTTTAGTGAATATACTACACTTTGGCAAATGAGCAACTATTTCATTATCCATATTTAATATTGTTATGTTATGTTACACATTTTTACAACTACATTATTTTTAAATTTCTCTTCTAAAAAAGATTTAAAACACAACACTGCATGTCCCTTTGGTATATATATATATATAAGTAAGCAATTTATATAAAACAATTTTTTGAAAAATTCTGTTGGTATTTAATATTTATTAGTGATAATATTACCTAAATGATATGTATGTAATAAAGTTGAATATTCATTTCTGACATCATACTATTTTCAGTATACTAAACCAAATGTTTAATATAATATAATATTGTAGGTACCTGGATACTAAACAAGTAGGTTATATCTAAAATATAGCCAAATTAAATGAAGGAAATTTTGTATAAAAAATCACAAATTAGTTTGTTTTAATAAATATGTATTTAAATATTTTTTTACAAATAAAAGTACATAAGATAAGTATTTTTTTTAATTAGTTATTTATTTTTTTAGTTCAGAAATAATTTGTTGTATTATAGGACATGATTTATCAAATTTTGATTTAATATTAAAAAAATAACGTTGTATGAATAGCCAAACATTTAAAGACTCTATCGGGTACTCAATGTTAAAAACATGATAGATTTTAAAACATAAGTCAATTGCTTTAATAACAGAGAAAAACTTATACTTGATTTCATCAAAATAAATAATAATTTGTGAAGGATTTATGATTGTGCCAACTATTAACATACAAGGCTGTATTGGAATATTTTTCTGCTTTCTAGCTTTCATATTTTCTTCTAGTTCAATTACTGTATTTGCCACCATCACCAGACTGTTTTGTGAATCTTTTATTGAAAATTTTTGTAAACATCTTTTTCCACTAGAATCGATGTAGGCCTTTTTTGTAGTAGGTACAAAGAGAGCGTGAAGCAAGTACAAAACAATAGAATTTTTGGAATCTGAAAAATTATTTTAATTTAATTATACCAAAAGTTAAATGTATGAATATATTTGCAAATTATTAATTTTATAATTAAATAATTAAACTTACTCTCTGATATGTTACCATCTTTTTTCATATCTTCCAACATTTTGCGACAACTAGGGTCTTTTACACGTTCATCCAAAATTTGCATTAATTTTATCAATGATTTTTCATACATTGTTATCATGTCGGAAGCATTTATATATAGTCTTTTGAAATCAATATCAACCTTAAAAAGAATTTTTTTTAAACAATTAATATAACAAAAAATATTAATTGAGTTCATAAAAATTTCATAAATAGGTATAGGTTATTTATTCTCTCATATCCATATCTGTATTATATTTTAGTGATATAAATTGTAACTATTATTTTTATTTGAAAATGGTACCTAATAATTATAATTAAAGTAAAATATGAATGAAAACTAACAAAAAGTTTATTAAAAAACATACCATATATAATAATAAATTGAAGTGTAATACTTGTATTTTATATACAATATTATGTAGGTAAAATAAACTAAATAAACTATTATATAATTAAGATAAAGGGCGACGAAATGGCCGAGGGCCATACAAAAAAAAAAATTAAGATAAACAAAGCCTAGAGTACTGTGTAAAATATTTTAAATAATTTAAGACCAGTTTAGACAGCAATTTATCAGGTATTTAAAATAACAAACAATTGAACAATTTAAAGAAATTAAATTGTTATTTATTATTTATTTAAAATGTATTTCTTTCAATTGTTCAATTGACTTTTAGTTTTTACTTTACATAGGTACCTTATGAAGTCCAGTGACTGGTTGTCAATTATTAACATTTTATTTAATACTATAGACTTTGTTAATTTTTATTATGTTATATTGTGTGTAATTGTAGATTAAATAAATATTAAATTATAAATAAAATAAAACATAATTCCACAAAAATATATTTTTATGGTTATTAAGTTATAATAAATTATTAAGAACCTACCTATAGTTGTAAATTATTAAAATAACTATTTTTACTTACAAGTTTATACCCAAGTGGCTGAGAGTATTGAGGCCATGTATTTTGTATTCCAGCTGGTGAAGAATTTGCTTTAATTTGTTGTAATCGGTAACCGGTAGTTTTTTTCCATATGGTTTCGATTTCAGGCCATGTTAGCTCTTCGTGTTTTAAACTAGCCATAAGAGTAATGGCATCATCTTCAGTTACTAAAATAAAAACATTTAACTAATTAATGGAACAATACAATCTATTGTAGTAGTTTTGTATTACCTATTTCAATGTCTGATTCCTCAAAAACATGTGTTCGAATTTCTTTTTCAGTATTATTTTGTACTTTGGACACTTGTGAAGAAACAGCAAATCCTTGGCTCTTGAAACTTCTAAGTTTATTAAAATATTTTGAGTATAACTTTCCTTTAGGACATTTTTTTTCGCCATCTTTTGTAAAGTATATTTCCTTTAAAACAAATATAACTATAATACTTGGATACCTACACATAATGTTATTAATGTGGTACAAAAGTTGTAGTATAAATTACCTTTATTTCGGTAGTGAAAGTTCCAACAATCGTATCAGCAATATTGTTTGCTAATATCACAGACATTGAACGATTTTTTTCAAGAAGGTTAGCAATAATTACATCCACCAAGAGATTTCTATGACTTTCATTTAAACTATTATGGCATTTATAATAGTTTGTTATCAAAGTACCTTGTGTAGTTTTGGTTAAGACTTCATCCAGAGAAAACTGTTGTTCTAATGGTACTGGTGCTGGTAATGAACTAGATGAAATTGTGCAGAGTATAGGTGATTCACTGGAATTGTTGCTGTACTTGGATTTCTGCCAATCTTTAATATAGTATGCAAACTTGATACGAATACCCATAGGATAGCGTCTTAAAACATTGAATATTTGGTCTGTGGTTATATACTGTAATGCTTCAATGTCAATACATTCAGCTGAAAATAAATTGCAATGATGGACATTTCAAATTTTAATTTTAATATCTAAAATCACAAATAATAATATAATTTAAGCTACTTGAATACAAGGAAGTAACTATATAAATAATAATTAATATAAAATTAGAAGGCTTTTTTATTAAATATCAAACCATTTTGTTTAGATTTCTTAGTTTACAATAAAAACTTGTAAAATTTAATTTAATGGACCAGGACAACATAATAAATTATAAGAATTTAATATAGTAATTGTAAATTATTATTTAAGGTTTATAAAAACATTTTACTCACTGATGAAAGTTTGAAATAAATATCTCATATTCCATCCATCAAGAAGAGATTTTATTTTATTTTTTTCTACTTCTGATAAAGCAAATTCTTCATTTGACATATTGTTGTAAGTTGAAGAATCAGAAGAACCATCAAATATTGTCACATTAGGTTGGTTATTATCAATTAGCTGCGAGCCACACAATTCATAATCTGCAGGAATGGTTACCTGTTGCAATTCAGTTAAATCTGTATTATCAGTATCTAAATAACTGTCATATTCTTCATTTACCACCTCAGCCATAAACTTGCCAATAATATCATGTGCTTCATTCATATTTTGCATTGGTAACACAAAATATAACCTATAATGTAATTAATTTAAGTATTATTTTTTTTTACCTTACAGTGCATTATTAATTAATTCCCTATAGGTTGAAAATTGAAATTAAAAAAAAAAACCTAACTTATAAAAACTTAACCTTAACTTATAAATAATAATAATAAAACATAAATGACAAAATACGATTTTTTTAAAATAATCTTTTAATCTAATCATTAATTTTCCATTAGTAACTTGATTAATATCTATTGGGGGACTACTAAACTCCTCAATACTTATTAAGCTCTTTGAAGGTCTATTTTGGTTTAAGCTAACTTCATACGCTCTCATATGTGAATTATAAGAATCCAATTGAATTTGATCAACAATAAAAGATATAGCAATATTTTGTACTATAACAATTTCAAGTATTTTATACAGACATAAGTTATGTTTGAAACAAGTAACATAACTCCCTATTTTATAATTTGTTCCTTTAAAGTTAATTTTTGAAAAACTAGTAATATTTGTATACGGCATGCTTAAGATATTAGATAAAAATTCAAGATCAGAATTAATTTTATGTTTATCAAATACAATAAAATCTTTGTTATTTTGTTGATTTAATAAAAAATGTGCAAATTTAAATGAGTATTTTTTTGCTAAAGTGAGACAAATATTTTTTCTCGAAGTTATTGCCCTTGCATACATTTTTAGTTCTTTATGTTTGGCCTCATATCGAAAACACCAAAAGTGTCTAGGAGGTCCAGACTTCAGTATTATAGATGGATAGTGGGTTAAAATATGATGTTTTGGCTTTAAGTTGTCATTGAAATATAAAATATAATTAGAATTATGTTTATTAATTAAAAATTTTAAACGAGGAACAGAGCTTTGTTGTGTCAATTCATGACTTAATAAAATGTCAATAATTTCCAGAAAGTTTAAAAAAAAAATCCAAATTTCATCATCATCTGGTATTAAATCACCTATCATGAGTGGGAAAAAATGAATAAAACACATCATTTGCCTTGCTGACATTTTTAAGTGGAATTTAGATAGATGATGTTTCTCTATAGGAGGTGAAAGATTTTGTTGTTCTAATTTACCATAGTTGAAATGTTGCTTTCGAAAATTCAGCGTATCTAAAGTTAATATTTTTAATGTTTCTGTGTAATAATTAATTATGTGACACATATTGTAATGACTGATGCCCTCAAATATGTCGTGCATTACATCAACACAAAAATTTTTAGTAACATGAAAACAATTTATGTTATTTAAAATACTATTTTGACTAATCCCTGTTTGTGAAAAATCATTGATTTCTACATCTTGAGTATAGTTTTCAATATTACGGATTAATGTGGGATCCTCTTCGCTTAATGTATGTGTTAATGTTTTATGCGCTTTGCAAAACCTACAGAAATAATTTGCAGCAAATGATTTACCAAAATCACAAACACTATTAAGCCCCAAATTATCTCCAATAATTAAACCAAGAATAAAATGTACAGTTTTAGGCCCATCAGGAGTATTAATTAATATCCCATTTTTTTCTAATGAATTAAACTCTTCAACTAATTGTTTAAAACATAAATCATTTCCATATGATTTTAAATCATGTGATTTCAAAAGAGCTGCTAAAAAAATATTATTGAGTTTGGAACTTTGTTCGTTTAATGGAAAGCTATAATATACAGCAGAAATAGCATGTTTCATAGATTTTGATCCTAAAGGGTTATTTATTTCAAAATCGTCTATATACATAAAAAAAGGAACTACAATCTTATTGTGATAAAGGGCAATTTTTTCTTTCCACAAGGACCCTTGTATAAAATTTGTCATATTACAATTTTCATCTGAAACCGGATAATTTATTAAATTGTTATAACGTTTTAATTGTATGTTAAGATTATTATTAAGTTCAAAATATTTTTTAAATTGATATTTAAGTGGCATTAAAACTCCCTTAGTTGTCTTTTCATCATACATTGTATGACCGTTATGAGATATTAAATTAATTTCATTATTTATTGTAAATTGATGAAGAGTATCACATAAAAGCTCATTAGTGGTTAAACATTTTGTCAATAAGTATTCCGTTTTACATAAATTAAAAGAACCTGAAATTGCTGATGTTATTTTTGAAAATTTTGATAAAACTAAAGGATCAGCAATTTCACTTTGAGTCACACCTTCTAATAATGATGTTATTGGCTTTATAATTTTATCTTCGATATCATTAATAATATTTAACACATCACTTCTACAAAAATTATTGTTATTATGTAAAGAAAGCGCAAAACTGACTGCAGACATATGTAATAGCTCAATACTTTTATTAATATCAATCTCTTTTACGACTGGTATTGCAGGTATTTTAGGTACATTTTGAAATTCTTTAAATGTTTCATCATTACTAACCTCATTATTAACCATTTGAACATCACAAAAATTGACAATATTATCATTAATTAATAATTCATTATTTTGCTCTGTTTTATCTAAATGGATTTCAATGTTATGTTTTTTAATGAAATGTTTTTTAAAGCTACTCAAAGTTTGAAAAGATTGAGTACAATCATTTTCAATACATGTATACGAGCTATGTGGCCCTAGTAAATGAATAATTTTATAATGAGCAATCAAAGAAGGAAATGTGAGTAGATGTTTTTTACACATGAAACAAATCATTTTGGATTGCTTTTATCGTTAAAGTATGTACCTACTTATAGTAACTAAGAAAAACAACAATAAATAATTATTATAATACTATAATATTATATTATATTTATTACTTGTATGTACTATGTAGGTAGTGTATTAGTATATACTTACCTGCTGTATTTTGTAATTCCGTTACCTTATACTTCAACTTGACGAGCGTTATAAGAGCGTCACACACACACATCGAACAACGAAATAAAAATGACGAATTCATAACCGTAAAAATAAGAAATGAATATCAGTATTATCTTATCTTTAATAAAAATAATAAAAGTTTTTGTTAAATATCGATATCAACAACACATTTTTCTTAAATTAAACAAACGTATCAATAATAACAACCATACGTGGGAATAACCATAAGTTTTTCTAAAAATAGATCAAACTAAAATAAACCGACAGTTCAAACAAAATAATATAATCAATTTAACTAACCAAATTATATCAGATCGAATAAAAGCTTCTTAAATCAAAAGAATTATTGTTAAATTAATGCATACATCTTTATTAAAATGTAATCAAATATAAATTGTCAATTTGATAAAATATTATCAATTTAACAAACCGGGTTAATTTAAATTTAATAAATGTTGATTGAATCAATTAAAGTATAGTTAATTTAACTCATATATTCTTGTTAATAATTAATCAAAGCAATTTGTTAATCTTACTGTTTTAATTTCTTTCTGTGCAGCTTGCCAAAGATCATCTATAAGCCTTCTTACCACGCTACGTCTATGAAAAATTTTTCTTGCTGGTCGATGTAGCTCATCAGCCATATTCTTTAATATTGTCATTAGACTATAATATTTCTCTCACGTAATTCTTCTAAAATAGATATAATTTCGTTATTTACACCAGTATTACCAACACTTTGTGATGATGTTAAAATATTTAATCTAGTTACTAGTTCATTCGGATCATCATAATAAACTAGTTGTGTTTGAGGTAATACATCTTTATATAAACCACTACCTTCCTGAGTCTCTGGTTAAGAAAAACTAATCATATTTTCAATTGCAGGATCTGTAGACATAGAACTGCTTGCTGACGGATGAAAATCAAGTGATTCATTTGTCACGGTTTTATTATCATGAATATTACTTCGTTTAGGGTTTGGTTTAGACAAATGATTCATGAGTGGTAATAAGTTAATACGAGTTTTAGAGTTTTTAATTTTAGCTATTTCTTCGTTAAACTGTCTTTCCTCATATTTCATTCGATTATAAAGAGGTTTTACAACGGTCGACCATTTATGAAATTTTGAGTTCTTAGTTTTCCCATCTCCTTTCAAATGAACTCCTGAAGTTTTCAAAATGTTGTAATAATTTTCCATATCTTCTATTGTTGTATTTTTTGGTTTCTTCTCACATAATAAAGACCATAATCCTTCTGTCCATTTATAATAACTATTAAGGAACTGCAAGTTGAAATGATTAAAAGTTATGGTGTGTTTTCCTATTCTATCCCTTTCACGACGAACACACACATTTGTGTAGGTTAGCGTGTGCCTAATTAAAAACGAATATAAAATCATACAGTGATCAGTGTTGCGGGCCTTGAGACTCTAGGCGCCACTATTCGATATATAATAACATAACGGTCTGCCCGTCTTATTAACGTTGCTCATTACGCGATAGGAGGGAAGTTACATAATATAATTATATTACCCGTATGCGTATGTCCAACGGTGATGTGCTATCGGGAGCTTATAAATGCGCACTCGCGAAAAGTAAACACGTGCTACACGGTCGGCTGTTAGACACGTATTGCATAATGTTATTATGGCCTTAAACCAAATATATCTAATTAACATAAATATCGCAACAATATAAAATAGAACATGTACTATTCGCCCTATCCATAATCACTGGACAGGTGCACGATTAGAAATCATGGACACGAGTCGCTATTCTAAGAATTGACAACAACTATCGAAACACACACACACACACACACACAAGCTGCACGCGCCGCTACAATCAAAGGAACCGCCACCACTTATAAGGGAGCCCGTGGGACAGCCTGGGCAGATGTATCATAGCCACGGAGACCTGAGCAACTTCTCGTCACACGCGCACACGCTATTATACTATATTACTATATTACTATATTTTCTGCTAAATAAACATAATTCTATAGTTAAATTTGGTACTTGTTGATTTGTCTCTAAAGCTTACGGCTTTTGGAGCCTTTGAGATTACGCACACAACATCAGTTTTAAAACGATCCTACACAAATGTGCAGGTTTTTTTGGACCCTCTAAAAACCTGGATTTTTTTTTTTAATTTTACAACTTTTTATTGTTAAAATGGAATCTGTATACAAACATGATAACGTTTTAAATAAAAAAAAAATTTTAAACCATTTGAAAATCTTAAACATAAACCTACACATTTGTGTAGGTTCGTAGTTTATTATTGCTATTAATTACTACTCATATTTATTGTAAAAAGTTAAAGTTAATTTTATTTGAAATATTTTTAATCACATATTTTATGAAATATTAATTTTAGTCTTCTTTTTAGTAAGACATAAACATGTTAGAACTATTGGTAAAAAAAATTGTATAATAATAATAACAATAATAATTTATTTTATATGAAACATTCTAAAACAGTTTTTTTTAGGAGTAAGACACAAATAAACATTACATTTGCTACATCTGTTTCTAGTTCTGCTTTTACATCCCTCTCTTCTACAATTCCGGGCAGTGTTTAAACTGTCAGCTTCTGGCCAGTGATCATACGCATCATAATGCTAAATAAAATAAAATAAAATAATAATAATAAAATTAATAACATTTTTAATAAAAGACAGTATAGATTTAAATATTTCACCTTTTTTTCTGTTGGAATAGGTGCTCTAAAATTTTGAACTTTGTTTGGAGGTTCTTCATTTGCATCGACAGGATTTTCATCTTCATTTGGTCGTTTGTTGTTAATTGGTGTTGAGAGCCATTCTTTGGAAATATTGATTTTGAACTCCATTAAATCTTTTGTGTTTTTTTTGGGAATTTGCATTTTAGTTGCGTCTTCTTTGTACTCCATCCAAGCATTAACTATTGCTAAGTCGATGAAGTGTATTGCAACTTTTACCGTCCACTTCTTCGATTTAAACCATGTGCGGTAAGCTTCCATTTGTTGATTGCACAAGTCAACGCCGCCCATATTTTTATTATATGATACTACTACAGCAGGACAAGGAACATTTATCTCTTTATTTTCGGTTTTACTCCACCTTTTAACTATTTGATGTGGTTCTGCACCTTTGTTGTCGATACCATTGTTACACATTTACTGTCTTTCCATTTAATGGCAGTTAATTTCTGATCAGCTCTTGTAAATTCCTCCCATACACGACGTTCAAATTGTTTGTCATTCGAAAAGTGAACATTTTTCAAACGATCCTGCATGATTGTTCCCGTAGCATGAATACCAATTTCATTTAATCGGTTCATCAATGGGACAGTTGTAAAATATCTATCAAAAAATAGTACTGATTCTTTAGGTATTTTTTTCGATAAAAGTAGAATAACAGTGGGTCCTAATCCAAGAGAGCACTCTTCAAAAAAAGCTTCAGCCCCTTGATATAGTTCAAAATCGAGGACCATTCCTGTAGTGGTCGTAATCACAAAGTTTTTAAGCCCGACGGAACGTGGTTTATTTTTTACGAATTGCCGATTAGGACACCTGCCAGTAAAAGGTACCATCTGTTCGCCTATAGAATATAAACCAATGGATCGAGGTATATTTCTACATGCATTTCGAACAAATTCGATCAACGGCTGAACTTTCCAAAATTTACTTTTGTGGTTTGGAAGACGGTTATTTACGTCAACAAAATGTAAATGTGTGCGTATAGCTAGAAACAGGGGCGCCATTTCATTTTTTTTTAGGGGTGTGCAAACAATTAAAGAGGCCAATTTTTCCCACCGCCAGGCCAATCCTTAAAAAAACGTTTCTCGTGTTTTTAATTTTTCAATATAGAATTTTTAGTGTCAAAAACATACTTAGCTATTAATAGTTACCTATATTTGAAATAAAGGTATAAAAAAAAAAAAAGGAAAATACAAACTAATTATTTAAAGCTAAGTTTGTGACTAAAACATTAAGTAAAGCGTAATGCAAATAATGAACAACTTGAAATATAATAGTTTATTATTATATTGACCTTAATATGTTTTTAGTTAACATTAATACAATATATAAATATAAAATAATGGCATAGGTATAATTATAAAAGCATAGCAGCATAGGTCACTCAGATCTTGTGGTTTTAAATGTAGAGAAAGAAGAAGCTAAGTGCGTAGATTTATATAAAGCTGTAGATGTGAAGCAACGGAGATACCCGCTTAAATAATAACCTATGCTGCTATACTCAGTCTGTTATCTCCCATTTTAGTACATAAGAAAGTTTTAACATTTTTAAGGGATGAAAAGAATCGTTCATTTGAAGCATTATTAATTGGAAGAATCTTTAGTATAGAAATAATTTTTAAAGTTTCAGAAAAGGCTGTAGGAAGTTGTGATAAAGAGGATACGATAGAATCAAAGTTTAGTTGAATATTTGTATTTCTTTGAAGCAATGATTTGGCGGATGGAAATTGATTTACTTGATTTACTGCAATATTTGTCTTAGCTTTAATTTCATTTTTAGAAAACATGTCGTCAATTTTTTTACAAGAAGTGGAGATTTTCAATATTTTTTTTTTATTTGTATCTTTCATCCTAGCTGCACCACTTTTCCTTTTATTATTGGTATCCATTTTCACTACAGTGTAGTGAGTAAATATAATTTATAGAACTGTAGAGTGTAGAATTATTAATATTCTAATACATAACTTTAGAAGTATATAACTTATGAAATAATTAATAAATATATTTTTAATTTAATCAAAAATCGAAAATAATAAACGATATAAACATAAACCATAAGATAAGGACATATCTGCCTTATCCAGAGTCACAGTTTAATTATAGAAATATAATAACGATCATTTGATAGAATGAAATACGATAACAACTAATCGATTTCAGCGCCCGATTCTTGTAACAAGCTCCACCCACTTGCACGCATTATCATACCTAATGTTTCGTCTATGAATATAATAGTATTATAATATTATCTATAAACCTAGGATTTACACGCCAGTGGATAAAGTGATACTGATATCAAATTATCAACTATCTAATTAAAGGACCCAATAATATTAAAATATTACTTATGATTAGACGTGAATAGCGGTGCATACACAATTAAAGATTGGCAAATTGAAGGCCATAGTATAAATGATGCCTAGGCCAGGCCAATAGTAGACATCAAAATTACAGGGTGTGCAAGTGCACACCTTGCACCCCCCAAAATGGCGCCCCTGGGACTCGAATGTTATTACATTTAACTTCTGGTCTTTATATTTGATAATATGTATGTATTATTATGACCTATGCGGCCATAAATACCGGCTATCATTTTCAGTGGGGTGAACTATGCAAAACCCTTAACTAAACGAGTACAGTAGAACCTCGATTATCCGAACTAATTGGGACCGCACCTAGTTCGGATACGCAAAAGTTCGGATATTGGAAATTTAAAAAAAAAATTTAGAATTACGTATGTATTAACTATTTACTATTTTTATAATTAAATATTTNATTTAAAAAAAAAATTTAGAATTACGTATGTATTAACTATTTACTATTTTTATAATTAAATATTTATTATTGTTATTAATATTTTATTAGAATTACATACATAAATTACATTATCAAAAACATTATCATACATTATAAGAAATAGGTACATTACATTTATTTTATTTACATATGTATGTATTATATTTTTTAGATAAGCCTGTTGCGTTTTGGTTATCTACTAATGATTGACGCACGTAAAATACATAACCTGTACTAATAATAATCCAAAAAGGCAAAAACGATAGTTATGATAAATTCGATAAACCGGCCGACCGGCCGGATACGAATTTTCATGTTCGGATAACAGAACGTTCGGATACGCTAATTATAGTTCGGATAATAGAGGGTTCGTATAACGGAGGTTCGGATAATCGAGGTTCTACTGTATTATAAAATACATTTTGGGGCAAACTTAAGCTTACAGTACAGTGTACTTGATAAATTGATTTGAAAAGTAGTATCTTTTACCTTGGTATAAAAATCCAAGGGTATCTACTATCTACTGTCTAAGTGGTATTTACACACAAACACCTCCCAAAACTATCCAACTTTGAGGAGTTATATCTCATCAATGGATTAATGAAAAATGAAAATTTAAACGTGATAATTCATAAAAAAAATAGCTTTATTAATTTATGAAATTAAAAGTATAGGTTACCATTTGAAAATCAAAAGTTGATAGCGTTTTTTCTAATAAATATAAGGGTGAAAAATATAAAAAAATTATATAATTCTAGAACAGCGTAGATCTAAAATTTTGAAAAAAAAAATTGAAAAAAGTGAATAGTTTTTGAGATAATGAGTTTTTTTCGCTTAATCAATCACCCTGTACATAATTTAATAACCTTATAAACTTATTAAAATAATTAGAGGTATTTTGTAAATATACCTGCTTACAGGTTGTACACTTTTAAAATTTTTTTTAAATAGTAAATACATAACATTTTCAACAGTTCAATAAGTAAATACAACATACAAAATACTAAAAATATTTAACTATAGGTGCAAAATAATTAACCACTGTAACTAAAAAATGAAATACTAGACTATAAACCAACAAATGTATTATAGGTAGGTTTATTAGTTATCAATAGTATTAGGTTAACTTTATCAAAAATAAAATCTAATGTTGAATCTCCAATCAACTTTAGTTTTAAGTTTAAATAGTAAATATTTCTTAACATTGTTTAAACAAATCTACCTAGTTACTATTAGTAATGGTTGAGGTAATGGTAAATTACAACTAAAAAAAAAAAAAAAAAAAGATGACATCACGGTACCAAATTATATAATAATAAAAAACTTATATGTATGCACAATATGTATGAAACAGAAATAACCGAGATACCAAGCGCAGCGAAGACAATTTTTAAAGGTTATTCATACTCGCATAGTTACATATTTATTTATCTATACACCTAGGTCTTAAGCCCAGTCTAGACCAAGAACAAATTTCTCGGAAACTTTTTCTTTGTTCTAGATGGGGCTTTAGAGGCGCAGAATAATTAAACATTTAATGTTCACAAGCTTTAATACGCCCCTGCTGAGTTACGTTCCTGGTTGTTTATACCTACCTAATGTATATATTATTATTAATTAAAGCAACTTCCTTGCTCTTTGAATAACACGCGAAGGCGAAATTTAAATCACTATGATGGCACGACCGAGGACTGTAAACAGAGCGAGACAGTGAGTGACGAATGACGACGATTGAGACTTGAGAGTGAATTTTGAAATGATGTATATAGATTGTAGACGCTGACGACGGCGAAGAGCACTATCATGACTAAATAAACAGGCATGTCAGCTAAAATTTCATTTTCGCTATCATTGCGCATGTTCCCCAGTCATGGCATATACGATATCAGATACATGGAGTGGAAAGTAATCCACAATGATATTATCAATTATTACCTATTCAAAATTTCATAATTATGATAATTTCCCTTTATACTTTTCACCTTTATAAAAAAGAAATGTTAACTTAAATTAAATGTTTTAATGTTTTTAAATAATTCATACCGTTGTTATTTTTCAGAAGGAAACCATGGTCAAGAAAGTTGTTTCTAATAAGTTTTAACAAATGCGGGGCGTCGGCAAAAACATGAATTCTCTTGTCAGGCATTAGAGGATGATTAAATGAACTATTTGTATGAGAAACATTCATTGACTTCCACAAACCCATGTTTGTTGGACCCATATCACTTGTCACAGATACAACTGTATATCCAATGTTATATAAGTTAGTGATAATCTCTAATAATATGTCACTTGTCATCGGTGTATCATATTTGTAAAAAACAACTTGTTTCCATGATTTAAATATACCTCTGGCCATTACTACTTGGACCGTTTTGTGTGGTCCAATAACTTGCTGAGATATTTTATCATAACAGATATCATGAGATATATAAACTTCATCAAATGATAAACTTACTAGTTTATCATTTGCATCCATAGAAATACCTGTAATTTAATTAATATTTTATTGTACGATCGAGTAGTTATGACGTAGGTACTTAACTTTTTATTATTAATAAGTTAATAACCAATAGTTATTAGATTAGTTTACTTACCTTTAGATTTCATGATACCTAACACACCTGTTAAAACTCCTGGTTGAATTGGAAATTTTTGGGCCCAAGTTCGCAAAGTAGATAGAGCTAAAATAGTTTTAAATTGTGACCATAGTGACAGTTGAATAAGAAATATTTCACAAACCTGGTAATGGATACTTCAAAGATTCTCTTAAGTATCTATAAGCCTTTGGTGATATACTTCTAAGAGAAATTGCTCCTGTAATGTCATCTATTCCCCATTTTTTTATTTTATTCATTGGATTAAGGAAATAATTTATTTGCGTAATTGTAAAAATATGAGAAAATAAATTTACAACTTTATCTTTGAAACTCATTTTTAATATTTCATTTTCCTCCTTTACTGCAGCTAAGCATTTTTTAGTTTCCTCAAGTTCTTGTTCAATACTAAAATAAATGTTTTGAATTATAAATAAGAATTCCATTAAATATAGACAAGTATACAATACAGTAAAAGACACAATGTCATATTAGAACTTGGAACATAAACATAAATCTACATTAAATTCATCTTGATGTTACCTTTTCCTATTACCAATTATATTTATGGATTCATTTGACTTAAAATTGTCCATGAGAGATCTGCTAATTTTGTTCTTTCTCGTCTCTATATCAACATGTACCTAAATTAAAGATAATTATGTATACATGAATATATTTGCATGTTAATGCATATAATGGTATAAATGTCTACCTCTAATAAATTATTACCCAGATATAAACCCATATTTACATAGATTTATAAGAGTGGCCAATTATGAAATACAAAAATTAATATTTTAAAAATGTATAGTTAATGTATAAGTTTTGTACAATTCAAAATATACCGGGATTTCATTCTTCCATGCATTTTAGCGTTTATTCCAAGTCTGGGGAACATTTCATGCGCAGTGTTATCGGGCTGACATGCCTGTTTATTTAGTCATGAGCACTATTGTGTTCGTTATATCTTTATCGAATAGCCATAGAGGCACGAATTTGGTGAATATGGAAAAACCCTCATATAATTATTCAGTTATATAAGCACCGCTCTATTTCTACCGCCCGCCCGTCTAGCCAGTCGGTTGATTTCTTAGCGCGCCCAATCGTGTGCCTTCCTGGCGGCAGCCTGTTATCTCGCTTTTTTCGTTATTATAGTGCGGTCGACGAAAAGTAGGCCGCGATCGTCACGCGCCTACCAGCCGTTTTACGGCATGGGTCTCCAAACGTTTTCCCGCATAATATAATTACAAATCGTTTAATGTACCAACGTTTATAGAAAAAAAAACAATAATAATAATAATAGTACTCCCAAACGTAGAACCCCTGGATTTACGAAAAACTGCCGTTAGGTTACGTGACGATCGCGGCCTACTTTTCGTCGACCGCACTATAGGTCTGTAATTATTTTTCATAATATGATAAATTGATTTAACATTTTTGAAAGTGTTACGCTTTTTACACGGTTTTTCAGCTTGTTGACCTTTTTCCATCACCGTTACATCATTATTCGAGTAGTTCATTTGTTTTGAAAACCGTAGATATGCGATTTGTACTCGAAATCTGTCCGTTGCTTTCGCAATCGCTTCAATTCTAGACGCCGGCGGTCGGTGGTTATTATTGCTTTTTTCGTCATTCTCAATTCGTTTCGTCTTTTTAATCAACTTTTGTGTTATATTCGTTTAGCCTATTTCTTTTAAAACCCGTGGACCGTGGTTGTACGTTTTGTACGAGAATTAGGTTCAAACACTTCAAAATCGCCTTTACAATCCGATCGTCTTCGGATAAGTCGGCTATGTATACTGTATAGCGATGCCGTTTGCTTCTACTCATAACATGGATTTAATATATTAATTTATCGATACACCTACTGTTTTTTTTTTGTCTTAGATTCAATAAATATTGCATTATTTTGTCCATGGTAGCCAAACCTTTATTCATAATAAGCTCAGGAGGAAGTTTATTGACGGTGATCAAATACTCCTACAGATAGAATATGACCACACTTTTCATATATTGGAGGTAATTAAATAGGTAGGTACACAGTATGTAATGGTGATTACTGATTATATATTTAATTAAGCACATAAATTGTGTAACTATATAATATAAAGTAATGTAATATAATTACTATATATAGGGTATATAACTGTTTATCGAAAACATCAATATCAGTCTATATTTCTATAAGTACTGATACAGAGTATAGTTACTATGAGTATTAATTGAACCTATCAATTTTTCAACTATCAATGTGGCTATGTAATGTATCTAATATATAGGTACATAACTGTTCATTGATGTCCTTCTATGAATTTCGGTATATAGGTACTGCTATGCATACTGTATTAAATATTAGTGTTGATAGGTAAGTATTATAGCTTCTATGAGTAATCTTAATTGGTCTATAATATTGGATATTTATAAAATAAATAAAATACCATAATTATATTAAACTATTGAAGCTTAATTCTATGATACTGGATTTATACTTAAATATACTCTACATTCAATAAGTACCCTTCAACTGTTTATTTCTAAACATTAAAATGCTATAATAAAATATTTTTGTACCTATAGGTTAGCCGTTAGGTTATATATTATATAACTACATAATTTAATATAATATATAATAATAGAGAACAATTAATTATAATACTAGGTATACTATATTACTATTATATGTAGTATGCACACCTAATACATGTTGATATTAGGGTAAATAATAAAAATATTCTATTTTTTAACAATACATGATAGAAATCGCAATGTATTAATAACGTTGTAATAGCATAATATATTGACACCTCAGTGATGAATTTTATTAATTATAAATTAAATAATAATATATCCATTCATTTTCACCTTTTTTCTTGCCACTTTATTGTAACACCAACCATTATTATAACGAATTGTAGAACATAGCCATTATAATAAGGACCCATCAACTTTACATTAAAATATCTTGTACAAACAAAAATTGCAGTTATTATATATTTGTTAATATTGTATTATAAATTTATATCGAGTACTCACAACGTGAAACACACAATCCCACCCAAGAAAATAACATAGAAAAACTAATGTCCTCATTTTTAACATAAATGAAATTACTAATTAACCCGCTAATCCAATTGCTCACCACAGTAATCAATAAATTAATTTCAAATAATGAATACTAATCCCCCCAACACCAAGTCTTTAAAAATTATACTATGGAATGCAAATGGTTTAAAACAAAACGAACCAGAGTTACTTCACCTTTTAATCCAAAGTAAAATTGACATCGCACTAATAACGGAAACTCACTACACTTCCAATACTAATCACTTTTTCCCTGGGTTCCAAGTATACAAAGCCAACCACCCCGACGGAACCGCACACGCGGGATCCGCCATTTTAGTCTCAAACCAAATCCAACACTACCCACTCCAAAGCCTCCAACTACTATTTCAAGCAACGAATATCCAAATCGTACTAAATCATATTCCAATCACACTATCCTCAGTTTACTGTCCTCCTCTACCGGCAATAACGCCTCCTCAAATCGAAAACTTTCTAAAGTCACTTGGGCGCTCGTTTATCGCCGGTGGCGATTTCAACGCTAAGAACACACAATGGGGTAGCAGATTGACAAACTCTAGAGGGAGATTATTTCTTGACAACATTCAAAAACTAGGCTGCTCTTTTATACCTAACCTAACCAAACGGCCCAACCTACTGGCCTTCTCACACAAATCGCCAGCCTGACATTCTAGACTTCTTTCTCACCTCAATTCCAAAACATATAAGACATAAAATTCAAAATAGTTGTGAAATTTCATCAGATCATACCCCGGTCATTCTTGAAATAAATGGTTCATCAACCTGCAAACCTCCCCGATCCACCCTCGCAAAAGGTCCGGTCAATTGGGAAAAATTCTCCACCATCTTAGAAAATAACACAAACTTAAAAATCTCTCTAAAAACCAGCAGTGAAATTGAAATAGCGTCCCCAGACTTTGTCAACTCAATAAAAGCAGCGATCTCTGACTCATCCTATACTCCTAATCCAAACAAACCACCAAATCCATATCATTACGATATACCTCTCAACATAAAAACCCTGATTATCGAAAAGCGTCGTGCACGCTCACGCTGGCAACATACTAGACTGCCATCCGACAAAAAAAGTTACAATCACCTGTCCAATACCATAAAAACAAAAATTCGGATCCACAAATCTGAGTTATTCAAACACAAATACGAATCCTTATGTTCTAATGATGGATCCTTATGGAAAACCACCAAAAATATTTTAAAAATAAAAGATCAACCTTTCCATTTAAAAAAAGCAGACGGCACCTTAGCCTTCTCAGACATTGACAAAGCCAACACTTTTGGTAAACACCTATCCGAAATATTTACTCCTCATCACGATATAACTCTTGAACCAAGTCACTTAAAGCAAATTATAAACTTCCTAACTAGCCCGCTACCAATGTCACTCCCTACCAAACACACATCTCCCAACGAAATAAAAAACTTAATACAAAAGTTAAAAATCAAAAGACATGATCAAATAACAAATAAAATACTTCAACACCTCCCTAAAAAGTCAATAGTTCTTCTCACACACATTTTCAATTCTATGTTGAGGGACATTCTCCTTCAATCTGGAAATTATCTGTAATCATCCTTATACACAAACCCAACAAACCAAAAAATGAACCCTCCTCATACAGGCCAATAAGCCTTCTACCAGTATTAGGGAAATTATTTGAAAAAGTGATGCTTAAACGAATTAGACCCATTTTCAAGTTCCACAAAATTATATCAAATACCCAATTTGGCTTCAGAGAAAACCACTCCACAACCCACCAGATCCACTGAATTTTCGACAAAATAGCCTCGTCGTTTGAGACCAAAAACTTCTGCCCAGGAGTATTCTTAGACGTATCACAAGCGTTCGACCGTGTCTGGCACACCGGTTTACTCTTTAAGCTAAAAATGTTCCTCCCGACTCCACTCTACTTGTTGACCAAATCATATCTACAAGACCGCTCATTTCTCGTCCGCCAAGGAGACTCCCTCTCATCACAAGTCAAAATCTTAGCAGGAGTACCCCAAGAAAGTGATCTATCACCAGACCTCTACAACATTTATACAGCTGACATTCCCAACTGCGAAAATACACTGATAGCCACTTACGCCGACGACACGGCAATCCTCTCATCCCATCCCGATTCCACAACAGCATACCAAAACCTCCAAATTCATCTTGACAATATTTCACAATGGTCCACCAAATGGAGAATAAAAATCAATACAGACAAGTCCTTTCACATTCCTTTTACTTTAAGAAAAGCTGTTCTTCCTACAATCTATTTTCAAAACAATCCAATCCAAACCACAACTCAAACCAAATACTTAGGTCTA
>NW_019100631.1:0-11243 GCF_001856785.1 Myzus persicae | reverse complement strand
TGGTACGTCTCAAACCTCTCACTTCACAAGGATCTTAAAATTGAAACAGTCTCCAAAACAGCCAAAAACTACTACAAAAAGTTACACACCAAAACAGCTAACCACACAAATCCATTGATTTCCAACTTGGCCAGTGAATTCATGCCAAATAACCCCCCACGTCGTTTAAAAAGACACTGGTGTCGTGATCTCCTAAATCCCGAACTGCACTAACTGAAAAAAAAAAATAAATAATAAATAAAAAAAAAAATAAATAAATAAATAAAATAAAATAAAACTCTCTCTCCCAAGTTAGTGGGTATCCACACTGGTGGACCTCCCTCCTCACGCCATTCATGTTACCTACCTTTTCTTGTTATCATATTTACTTATTGTATGTATAAATTACATATTGTAAATACTCTATTTTATCTAATAAAAAAAAAAAAAATGTAGATCGGGCATATCAATAAGTATTGTTATATAAAAAAACAAAATAAAATATATATTTAAAATAAAACGTAAGTAATAATTGACTGAACGATCTACAGCTACGCATAACTCAAACCACTGGACGGATCAACTATTATGACATAGACATCCGCCAAGAAAGGATTTTTGAAAATTCAACCACTAAAAGTATAAAACAGAGGAATTACACTTTTGGTAAGGCCGCGAGGGCATCATCATCGCTTCGCCATTATAGGGATAGCTAGTATATGTAATATATATATAATTTTAATATTACCTATATATTTATGTATGTATATAAAATATTATATCTAATGTTATAATGTCTAATATATTTCTATTGACCGAATATTTTGAAGATATTTGATGAAAAATTATCTTACAGTATTTGATACAAATCGTTTTGAAAAGATTTTAATAATGTTTGATTTCAAATGTACGGTGATTGATTATTTTGAAGCTAATTCAACAATGTTTCCAATACAATATTTGACAGGGTACCTTCTACAAACATTTTGAAAATATTAATATTTTAAATTTGGTATGTGGGTAGGTACTTATTCTTGTTTAATTTATCAGATACTATTTAGCTAAGTAATTTTAAGGCTGATAGGCAAATACATTCGCATAATTAAAGATATATAGTTCAAATTAAAACTACAATAATAGTATGAAATAGGTACTTACCAGATTTTATAATATCACCAATAACTGACCAACTTGTTAACCTATTTATTATGAAAATAATAAAATATAAAATAAAATGTATAAGTGCAGAGTATTGACGGATTAGTAGCTTGCGGCAGCCAATAGCCATAGAACGGATAAAAAACAAAAACGTCAAAAACTTTAACAGTAGACACCAAAGGGCAAAGAAAAAGCTTAGTAACATAAATCGGCACAACGGCGATCGAGTGACGACCGTAAACCGTTGGAGATGCCCACATGGCACCTCGTGTCCTTGCGACATTGTAACCGGAGGGCTATCAGAATCAGGAAAGTCTAAAACAGTAACAAACAATCCTAGGAGTGATATTTTTCAGATAATAACAATTTCAGTAACACTTATTATCTGAAAATATAATTTAAGGATACATTTTTCACAGGAAATATAAAACTCAGGAACTATTAAAATCAGGAAAATAAATATAGGGAAAATATTTTTCAGAACAAACTATTTAAAGGAACATTCATGTATAGGGCTATTAGAATCAGGAAAGTCTAAAACAGTAACAAACAATCCTAGGAATGATATTTTTCAGATATTAACAATTTCAGTAACACTTATTATCTGGAAATATAATTTAAGGATACATTTTACACAGAAAATATAAAACTCAAGAACTATTAAAATCAGGAAAATATTTTTCAGAACCAACTATTTAATGGTACATTTACCTAACCTAACCTACATAACACATTTGCATACATATTAATTAATACCGTCAAATGGTCATACTTAAGGCAGTGGTGTAACTTGGACCAAAATCATATGTTTTTATTTTTCGCGCCTTAAAGCCATGGTTTCAAGTGATAACGTTATCACTCTATTTTTGAATATTTTTTTCTGAATAAATGTATAATATATTATATGTATCACGGGACACGGATGTACATACTTATTATGTACGTCCGTGATATGTATGTTATATTATGTACATCAAAGAATGATGATATAAAATCATGGAAATAAATACCGCAAAATATAAAAAATAGATTAACCTATATGTATATCAATTTATAAAAATAATCCTTAAATCATGTACTAT
Organism: Myzus persicae; assembly: GCF_001856785.1. Taxonomy (NCBI): domain Eukaryota; kingdom Metazoa; phylum Arthropoda; class Insecta; order Hemiptera; family Aphididae; genus Myzus; species Myzus persicae. The sequence continues at coordinate 9,024 of NW_019100631.1, read as the reverse complement.
TTTGAATGACAGGGGACAGCGTAAACTTATTATTATACAATACTACAATAGATACCTATTTTGGGGTCAGCAGTTATTTCATTGTTCCATTTCGAGTGATCTCAATCATACGCTAAAAAAGGTCGAACGTTCTCAATCGTATTACAGCCTATTAAGTACATACATAGGTATTACATTAAGTGGGTACCTACATAATTAAGTAAGAGATAGTATAATTTAAAAAAAGAATCCTTCCTAAAAAATCATCCTTTTGGTTACCATTCTCTTGAATCTAATAACACATTTTTTTGAATAATTCTTCTATGGTATTAGTACTTAAATCTATATTTGGTATACCTAATTATTGATTTATGTTCAAAAATTAATTTTAGTTATTTTTATAGCTGGAAATAAATCTATAAGTTGTAGATGACGTTCACATTAGATAATATTATACTTTTAAGTTCCCAAACGTTTCGGTTTAGACCCTTCTAAAACGTACTCCCGGAATCGGGGGTCCTCGAACACGCTTCAGCCTTCTAGGTGTATTTTGGAAAAGATTTAGTTTTTGTATGAAGTTTCTGAAACTCGATATTTGTGTAGTTTGGAGGTTGGTGATCAAATTCGGCGCCAAGCGTCGAGACCATAGCAGACGTTTTTCTTCTTATTTTGGGGCTTTGAAAGTTTAAAATTTGAGTTTTTTGGGGTTTCGGTACTTAGATTTCGGGCGCGGCAAGCCGTGTTTGTAGTCGGACGTTATAGAAGACTTCGCCGTATCGATGGGTACCAAGATCGAAGTTGTCCTACTTATGGTTCGGGAGTTATGAGTTTTTATGTGTTTTTTGTACTAATTATACTTTGTATTTTGGATTTTGGGATTTCGTTTGATCATTACTAAACTCCAGATCCTAGTCTTTTGGCGTACGAGAATTAAAAAAGAGTCTTTGGTCGAAGTACGTACGACCATTATTTCGCCCGTAATCAGAGTACCAAAAAGTTGAAAAATGGATTATGTGATTTTTGTATAACGAGACGTTTTCTTATGGTACCTTATACATCTGTCTAACCTTTTGAATAATAATTATTTTGAACTTTTTTTCGCATTAAATAGGCGTGTAGCTCATTATTTATTCACGTAAATTGATAGATATATAACAATAAAATATTAATACCTATATAATAATAGGCAACTCAAGGTTTCAAAAAGATAGTATCTTTTTTGAATGATTTGGTTTTTTCGAAATCGTAATATATCCGGAAAACTTAAAAACTTCAATATTGGTCGTATCGTCTTGAAATCTTCAAGGTTCAATGCAGTGAAACCTCTAGATCAAATTTCTGTTCTCAAAAAAGTCGCGTCTCGATTTTAAGTACGATAAATCTGCAAAACAAAATAGACCGCCAATTTTATTTTTGAAAAAATCAAATTTTGAACCCAACAATTACCCACTTAATATTTGAGTTTCAAAACTTTTAAAAACTGAGAACTGATCTAGGGACCCTTCAGCTTCGATCCTCGAAGGTTTCAAAAAGATAGTACCTTTTTTGATGGTTTTATTTTTTTTTTGAAATCGTAATATTATATCCGGAAAACTTAAAAACATAAATTTTGGTCGTATCGTCTTTTCAACTTTTACGGAATACGTAAAAGGGTTAGATAACTATTAACAAATAACAACTATATAAAATACAGTACATTTGGTTAATTACATTTGTCATTTAAATTGTATCGGTACCTACTACCTATTATTTCACTTTTAATTTTAGTTCTAATTGTATCAATTTTGTAACATTTATTTTTTAGACTGCACATTATGCATACATTAATTTTCTTACTGGTACCTACACTACATTCATAGGCAGGTTGTATATTAAGAGATTTTTGATATCACAACAACATTTTTTCTTATGGCTCAAGTTAGTGTAGAACAAGTTGGAAAATAAATGTATTCTCTCCTTCAGATCTTTTACTGTTACCAAAACAGTTATAATAAAACATTAATGATTATACCTACTCAACATTTAGAATGAGAATATTGCGATAACGTTAATATCGCATTGTTATAATACCTATGTTATAACTTATATGCGAAAAGTTAAAAAATATATTCTCATAGTTACCCACTGTTTAAGTCAGTGTATCTATTGGTCTATCGACTATCAATACTATGTACTTTTGTCTCTTGGTTTACTTATAAGGCTATAATGCAATATATTTACTAACCTATTTTCCTATTAACACATTGGAGATGAGTACCGTGTTTGACACGGCCAGGATTTTAAGATACGTGGGACGCTAGAATTTTTACAATGGTAATACGTTGGAGACGAATACCGCGTTTAACGCGGTACGTGTGTTTAATGTATACGGACGAACATTTCCCGCCAATTATTTGTTTTGTGGACAGGCTGTTTTCACATGTTTTCTATATTTTTTTAGTCGTTATTGAATAATCCGATTAACTTCTTATGTTTTTCGTCGAACTCTCTGAGTGTTGATCTAAAAATAGGTCTAAAAATAATTATGATTATCTAAAACCCGATACCTGTAATATACGGCTTATTACGACAGTTTTAATAGTCAAAACAAAAAGTTGACCGAGATAAATATTTTATTTTATCTTGTCGTATTTTTTATAAATACGAGTATAAAATTAGCTATAATATTTTTTTTTTTATAGTATGAGCAAAGGACTAAAAACAATAACGTTATAATTCTTTCGTTTTGATAATATTATTTTTCCGCAAACACGCGATGTATGTAATGTTTATAACTTAGTAATCATAAAAATAAATAGATGCGTAATACGAATAATAATAACAAAAAAAACAAATAAAACAATCCAACAACAATTAAAATAAAGAATTTAACGCCCAGGACATCGTACGTAATCAATGGTTGATAGGGAAATAATGTAAACAACATAATTATATATTATAATTTTTGGACTATAATATAGTATAATCGAAAAAAATATCGATACAATTGTTGGTATTGCGATATTTTCAATACAATTTATATTATAATTTAATATAAATTAAATATCGATATTATACTTAAACGATTTCTTGTAAAACACGGTGTTCGTCTTTTAGACGCAAAAATATTGCCCGTTTTAAACACTATAAGCGTCCTCAACGTTGCGATGTAAAAAAATAATTTTCATAAGTTACATCCTAGAGTTACCTATTTGATATATTGCAATAGGTATATTTTATGTTTTAAATAAAGTTATTAATATTAAGATTAATGTGACAAAGTACCTATTGTTCAGACGACCCTTCTCCACTTAACAAAGTTATTAGCTCATTGTGGTCTTTTTTTTATACGCAAAGAACATGAACTTAAAGATATTAAATTTTGAGAATATAACATCCCCCCCCCCCCCAAAGTACCAACAAGATTCACTTTCCTATCAGAAAAGGTACTGTTGAAGAAAATCGAAGCATTTTTATGGTCCTAAAGGTGATGACAGACACAAAAAAATAAAAATAAAAAAACACATCATTATGAAATCAATTGGTACATTGTTTCGCTACTCTCAGAATCTAAAAGATGCTAGTTCAATCTATAAAAAGAATTTCAGACTTAACTCTAAAAATTCCTAAAAAGTGTATTTTGAAAAAGTTATTACATTTCAAATTAATTTAAGACATAAAAATGTTTAGAAATACTAATATTTCAATATTTTGAACAATGTACTTTTCTTATAAATCTAGTGTAAACATCTATTTTTACTAAAATATTGAATTTATTTTTCAAACAAATATATAATACAATTACCAATTTCCTTTTATAACAAATTTATTCAAATTCTGATTTTAGAATTTTTTTATTTTTTGTACTACTTAATAGTAAGTATGTTCTGAACTGATACAAACTTCTGTTTTTGAAATGAGAACCCTCTTTTCTTCTGTAAATACATGAGATAATTTTTTTTTTAAATGTTGAGATATTTAATTTAAAATTTGAACTAATATAGTTTCTCAGTTATTAAAATGTTTGTACTAATGATAAATTATAATAGTCCTTAAAAGTGGTTTTACAATAGTATAAAATATACCTATGTAATATTAGATCTTGTACTTATTATACTTGGACCATTTTTTAAAGTATTAATATAGATAGATTAATATTAAATATTGATTACTAATATTTTAAAATCTCCAGAGCTCTCATATCTTTCAAATCTATAATCATAGACTTATTACCTTTAGTAGGTACACTAAGTTAATTGACTTAAGAACTACTCATTCAAGTTTTGATTTTGCTTCTTTGTTAGGTTCAGTTAGATATTTTATTATAAAGGGGTTTTAAATTATACAATTAATACCTTAAAAGTACCTACACTTATACTTCGTCAAAAATAGTAACAATATTGTGATATTTTCATACTAATATAAGTGATATATTAAATAAATTAGACAAATATTCTACTGTTTTTGTCACCACTTGATCTCCCCCTCCCACCAAAAAAAAAGTTTAAATGAAGCCCCTGAATAAGGATATATATATATCTCATCAATTCGCCAGTTGTTCGTGCCTTTAAAATATTGATCATGAATTTTTTCAATCCTAATTAATTGTATTCTTAGTTATTTGTCTTGATTTCGATTCTTTCCTGAATTTGACAGTTCCTGTGCTGTATTTTCCTAAAAATTAAATTCCCGATTTTGATAGTTCCTGAAAAAAATATTTCCTAAAATTGTATTTCCTACATATGAATATTTTTTATGAAATATCGTTCCAGTTTTTTTTTGTTTCTCCAATATCTCGGTCATGTAATTAAACCACGGCCATATAGATAGGTCTGGCAACTCTACGATTTTCGTGTGCCGTTATTGTATACGGGATCGGGGGAATGCTATGTGGCGCTATCTACTTACAAATTAATGACATACTATATAGTATAGAACTTCATACTATGAATGTAGATAGCGCCACTTAGCATTCCCCCCGATGCGATCGCCTACACACGGCCATATATTAATAGTAGTACCACAAAATATATGAAATTATATATATTTCATATATTCTGTATTTCTGTGGTAGTACCAGTATACATATTATATTATTATTATAATAATATAATACCTATTGTATTACATTTTTATAAAACTTTATTAATTGCATGATATAACTAAATTACCTAATTGTACCTTCATGATTAATTGTATGTTGCCTGTGTTATCTACTGAAATTGAATTAGAAGTCTGGAAAGTGGAGAATAAAAAGACAAATGACAAAGTATAATATTATAATTAATTATGCATAATAAATAGTAATAAGTAATATCTTAAATATAGGTTTAGTTGTTTAACACTTTAACAACAATGTATAAATATTAACATATAAACTTAAAACCTTTATGTAGTACAGAATTTTGATAGTTTTTTTCTTTTTTGATTTTCTTTTTGATTATTTTGATTAAGCTGCTTAGTAAATTGGCGCATACGCATATTGATATAGTACCTTATGGAGTAAGTAATTATTTCGTCTTTGTGTTGAGGACAAGGGAAACCTAAACATTCATTAGTCAATATATCTTCAACTACTTCTTCAAACACATAAGGACTATCTATGTGAAGTATAAAATATTCTTCAATCTTAAAAATAAAGTGAAAAAATTTTTTATTTGGGTGTATCAGTTTTCCCCTAGACTTCAATTCTGTCAATTCAGACTCAGGACCTTGAAGTTTACCATTCGAAATTATAGCTTCTTTACATACACTACATTGACTATTCTTTAATATATAACAAATATCCTGTTACATAATATATCAAACAATCTATTACAGGTGCGTATGAATAATCATGTTCTGATATATCTGTAAACTCCCATAAATCTTCGAGTAGAATGTCATCTAATTTTCTTTTTAATGTTCCTAATGCAGATTCACTTTTATTATCATATATACTTTTTAAGTCACTAATTTTTATTAAATTTGATGATTGATTAGATGTATCAGTATCAATGGAACAATTTCCATACTTTGGAGGACGCAAAATACTATATACAGACAACAATTTATACAACTGTATAAATGTTGGGGTTCCTGGATGGTCGTTTGCTCCAGCAGCTTGTCTAATTGTTCCAAAAAAACGCTGAAAATGTATTATTAAAAAAAAAATTACTTTTTTGACATTTTAAATGAATGAAATTTATGGTATGAATTTAAGCCAAATAAATAGATTACTAACGTCGATATAGAAATTAAAATTCAAATAATTTTACATTTAATAATAGCTCGACTTACTTTTAATGCATCCTGGTTTATTTTTCCAGTTAATACATAAGTGAAATTGTATCTAGTAATTAAATATTCAATAATATCTAATGTTGACTGAAGTGTTACTCGTAAACCTTCAGCTGTGTTAGCTGTTAAAAACTGATTTTCAGTTATTTTGCGGTTGTGAAACATGTCTTCCCAATCGTTTAAAAATTGTAATGATTCTTTCAAAATCTATTAAATTAATTAATTTAATTTCAAAATATACCTATTTTTTAAATTTTTTTATACCTTATAGTCTGATGATTCTAAATTTATTCCATCAAAAGTGTGTTTACGATTTAAAGAATCAAACATGTCATTAATTAGTTCACAAAACTTAATTGTAGGATCACAATTTTCAAAACCATTTATGTTTCGTTTCTTATAAAACTCCAAACCAACTACAACACTATTACTGAAAATCTAAGTGTAAATAAATATTATTAAAATATTATTATATTTTTTCAATTTATGTTAATGTATTAGATCTTACTTGTGCTGCATAACGAACTCTCATTTTCAGAGATGAATTTACTAAATGTACATGATTTTTTGTTATTTTTGGACAAACTTTTAGATAAGAGCTTGTTACATGGCAATCTTCTTCATACAATTTTTCAAAAAATTTCCATTTTATAATTCCTAGTGGTGTCTATTACATAAATGGATAATTCAATTTGTTTACAAATGTATAGTGATCAAGTTACTTACCTCAAGTTCTTTTTTATTATAAAAACGATTTCTGATATTTTTTAGCAAATGAGGTGTGTCCGAAAATGCAAAAAATTTTCTTTCTGGATCGACAAAATGTTCAACATAGTTTCGGCAATTATTTAGCTTGCCTCCTAAACCATATTCGTTCCAAACTTTCCTGTTTGTTTGAGCACCATCGGCAATAAACCCATGAACATATGCACCAGATTTTTCTAACAAAATAGTTGCTTTAATGATAAGTTGAGCAAGTGTTACCCCTTTAACTGGGCCACTAGACGCAAACATTGCTATTGGCTGTGTATAATTGTCAGCCAGTGGCTGGAACATAAACACTAAGGCATGTGTTGCCTTATCGTTTAAGGAAGTGGGCTTTGGTAAACTGGTTAAATCTTCATCCTCTGGTCCAAAATCAATTAACCCAGAATAAGTGAGTGTCTTTGAATTTACTGAAATGCTTTCTCTAACACTCATCTCATCCAACAGTAATAAACCATGTTTTTGCATTTCAGGTTTTGTTGAAAGATTCATTTTAAAAATTTCAAAGAACTTTGGGTCTAAACCACAAGAAGTATTTATTATTGATAAGTACTTTCTTATGGTTCTTGTACATGGTAATGGCAAAATGTTATTATTTCTAAGATATGCATACCCTGACGGTGACCGAATATGAAACAACATACACAACATAACCCATTCTTCATTGTATCTTCTTCCTCTTTCACTTTTCCTCTTAGATGCTGACAATATTTCTTCTACAAGTAGTAATTGGTTATGTTCCATTTTATTTGAACTTCTTAATTCATTCATTAACGAATTGTTATTTATATTTCTTAAAGTTATCTTTGCTTTGTCAAGCTTTGATTGTAAATTTTTCAGTTGAATCTGTCCTCTTTTTTTATTTTGCTGTAATTTTTTTGCTTTTTGATGTAAATTTTGTAATTTTTTGGATTTAGAAGGAGTTACATTTAAATGGATGCGCTTATACTCAGAAGTCCGTTTTTTTATTTGACGATATTTATTCGTACGTATTGATTGTTTTATACTTACACAATTTTCACATACATTTTTGTTATTATTACTTAACATTATACACTTCAAATGTCGCAAATTACCAATTTGATCCATAAATGTATTTGAAGGTTTATGTCTTATAAGATTCTCTCTTATGTTTACACCATTGCACATTATTTGTTTGTCAAATTGTTGAATTAGATTTTCTAATTCGGAGATAGTTTTAAGTTCTTTAATTTGATTAAAGTACTCTAGACTTATGGATTTCCCCAAATAACTTAAGCTGACAAATGATTTTTCATTTACAGCTATTGTTTTTCCAAATACAGGCACTGCTGGTTCTTTTAAATTTGTTAATACTTCACAAAAAATAGTTGTATTTGGACTATTTTGTGGCAAAATTCTATTCCAAGAACTGGGAATACATATTTTTGTTTTATTTTCGAATAGTGTTAAGCATAAATTACTGGGCAAACTGTATGCTAACAGATTATCATATGGTTCAGAATTGTTTGAAAAAACAAGTTTTTTGGGTCCAAATTTACTAGCATCATTTTCCTAATAAAAGAAATAATTTATGTACTTAATACAAGTTAATACTTAATACAGTTACTATCACACCTAATTTATTGTAATATATGTTAATTTTGTTATATGTACCTATACTTGTCTAATAATATGTTTATTAATAACTATTATATTAATAAATACTATCTAAGTAAAATAATTATACCTTTAAGTCATTTAACTCTTCACAAAATTCTTGGCTTATTAGTTCATCAGTTCTAGGACCAATTTCAATTGGTTTTACAACATTACTAGATTCCTGAATCATAAAGATTTAAATTGTTATATTATAAACCATAATTTTTTGAAAGCTATTTAGATTTGTAGATCTATAAAATCTTAAATCATTAACTATAATATTATAAATAATACAAGAAGTTAATTTATTAAATTTAAAGACATAACTTATGTTTGGAATGAACTATCTTAATATTTAATTTCTACAAAATCCTTTCAAAATTAATTTGTTGTCACCGACTA
>NW_019100630.1:0-35907 GCF_001856785.1 Myzus persicae | reverse complement strand
CGGCGACGAGGCCGTGATCACCGGCGACGGCGAGGGCGTGTACAACGGTATAGTTCGTACGGTGACGAGGTCGTACTTGTCGGCGGCGACGAGGGCGCACACGAAACTTGCATACGAACGGCGACGGGAGCCGTAATTGTCGATGGCGACGAGGGCGCACACGAAACTTGCATACGAACGGCGACGGAAGCCGTAATTGTCGATGGCGACGAAGGCGCACACGACAACTTACATGCGTACGGCGACGAGGCCGTAATTGTTGGCGGCGACGAGGGCGCACACGACAACTTACATGCGTACGGCGACGAGGCCGTAATTGTTGGCGACGACGGGGGCGCACACGACAGCTTACGTACGACAAAACCAAAAGAAAAAAAACACGAACAGAACGTGGTTTGCGTCAAAAAACAACAACAACAACCGAACGAACAGACTGTTTTGCGACGGAACTCTTATTATCAACGAAAACAATGATAATAACGATACGCGCTATTGATTTCGCTATCGATTTCACTTATCAGGGAAACAACAGGTTGTGCGGTGTAGATCATTAGTTCCCACACCGCCTTCTTCGACGGCGCTGATAATAACGTACCCAACAATATTTATGAATTACCTTATTAAGCACAGATTCTGCTAGTTGTTTAGTTGAACACATTTGTATTTGGTTTGACAGGTTTGGAAAAGATTTTATACCTCGATCGTCTTGTACGTTTTTAATGAATGTCGTCATCTCATCCAAATTTTTAGGTGATGACTCCATCTGTGTACATTTCTCGTTTAGATATGTCACAAACTCCTCGGACTGGTAATGAATTAATGGTATGCTGTATACTTCTTTTCGTATAATACTTTCTATAATGCTCCGCTCCAGATATTGTAGTTGAATAAGGTTCTCCCGGTTCAATAACACTCTGCATCCGCTTTGAGTTTTATCTTCAATCGTCAACACATTTTCACCGGTATATATTATGGACGATAGTTTCATTATTTCATCTTCGAAAAATATAACGCGTCTATATTTCTGCGGCTTATTCAGTATAAAGGACAGTATATGCCCCATATAAGAAAATATTTTTTTTTTAAAGTCTGTAGTAATCTGAACGTATCGCGATGAAGTTAATATATTTACAACGACCTGGTAGTTTTCATCATCTTATAGAATACCAACTTGAACAAATTTTCGGGCCGCAAAGTCGAGTGTCTAGCTTGTGGATTCAATGAGGTCTGCCGGAGGTGATGGTGGCACATTGGTGGCACATAAGTAAAGGTTTTTTTCTTGTATAATGCTGCGTTGTCTTCAATTGATCCAGCCATGTTTTTAAAAATCGTTTTAAAATAAATACTTGAAAAATTATAAGCAACTCTTAAAGACTTGGAGAAACGTAGGTGTGGATTAGTATAAGACTGAAGACAGACTGACCGTTTGTCGACTCTCACAGAGCCAAGTGTCTGTCGATTTGAGATAATATTTGGTAGGGGTAAAAAAGACAAAGGATGAGACATGGAATAACAACATCTGCCCTTGTGAGTCATAATTTATGGTGAATGGATAAAGGTTTTTCTTTACAAATATATATAACGATTATATAACGAATATCGCAGAGGATCTATCATATCGTCAATCTTATTTTGTGCAAAGAACGAACTTCCACTGAGAGGTAAAAATGATGAAGGTTCAGTTTTTACAGATTTATTACAATTCCGTGTCGAATAGGGGGATGAAGTTTTGAATAAGCATTTAAAGTCTGGAGCTAAAAATGCGTTGTATATCTCACATGAAGTTCAAAATGAACTAATTAAAACGTGTGCTAATGTTCTTCGACAAAACATTATTGAAGAATTGAAACATTCATCTTTTTTTCGGTCTTAGCTGACGAGACTGCCGATATAAGTGGTACCGAACAATTGTCAATAAGTGTTCGGTATTTGTTTTACGACGTTAAGTTTCAAAAACACAAAATTTGTGAAGAATTTCTTGGTTTCTCACCTCTTACAAAACTAGATTCTAAATCCATTGCCAAAACCATCATTGCATTTTTAGAAAGTTGTAATTTAGATTTGAATCGACTTGTGGGCCAAGGATATGATGGATGCGCTACAATGGCTGGGCATATAAGTGGTGTTCAAAAATTAATTAATGAAGCCTATCCTATGGCACTATTCTTCCATTGTGCTAGTCACGTATTAAATCTTGTATTTAATGATTTAAAAAGCGTAAGTGAAGTAAGAAATACAACCGGGATCATAAAAGAAATAGTAACTTTTTTTAGAGAGAGCACATTGCGTAGACAAATTGTACCCAATATTTCTTTACTTTGTGAAACTCGTTAGTCAGCAAAATATAAGAGTATTAGAATTTTTGCTGACAATTTTATTGTTATTGTCAAAGCTTTGGAAGAACTATCAAAAAGTACAGCAAATGCAAAAACCAAAATTAAATCTTATCAACTCTTTACTGCTGCTACTACACCAGCTTTTATTGTTACATTGCAAGTAATAGCTGTTTATTCCGCTAAATTTGAACCAGTATGCAATCTACTTCAACAAGTTAATATAAATTTGAAAACGGTGAATAATCACATAACCAAACTAGTTGATATTTTGCAATTGTATAGAAATGATTTGTCGACTGAATTTACCGTATTATTTGCAAAATCTAAAGAAATCGCTGAAGAACTTGATGTTCAAACCTCGAGTAGCTGCATGACAAAGTCAAAGATCAAATCATCCATCTACAAACCATGAAGAGTTTTTCAGAATATCCATTTTCGTTCCTTATTTAGATTCAGTTATATCATCATTAAAAGATCGCTTTTCTAAAATTCAAAACCAATCATTTTCTCTAATGGATCTTCATCCCTATGCTATGAAAAACATGAGTAAAGAACAGTTTATTTGCACATCAAATGATATTGTAAAACTCTATGGAAATATTTTGTCATCGAATTTTGTAACTGAAGCCACAATACATGGTATGAAATGTGGAATAATGGCACAAAACCATTAGATTCTATTGAATACTTAGATTTGACCGAAATGTCAAAAGATTTTTATCCAGCTGTAGCCGATGCAATCAAGATCGGAGCAACTCTTCCAACAACAACTTGCAGCATTGAACGTTCATTCAGTACTTTAAGACGAGTCAAGACATGGAACAGAGCCACTATGGGTGATGACCGATTGTCCGGATTGTGTATGATGAGTGTACATAAAAAGAGACTAGAAGAGGATACCAAGTTCAGTGAAAATTCAATTGAAGAATTTGGAAAAAAACTGTGCGTTTACAATTATTATTGTTTAAAAAATAAGTATTATAATACATAATATAAATAATATATTATATATAGATAATATCGTAAAATAAGTATAAATGTATAATAATAAATAAAAGAAATAATGTAGATAATTATGCCAAATAAAATAGTTGTAATACCCTTCAATTTTGTAATTTAATTTTTTTTTTTTGTCAAGCCAAGGAGGTGCAAATGCACCCCCTTGCACCCCCTCACGGCGTCCATGCAGTTGAATTATATCTTACATCTATTACATTAGACTTTGAATTAGCTGCTATAAATGCAGTGAAGAAACATTTCCCAAATCTTATTATTTATGGTTGTTTTTTTCATTTCACAAAAAATTTCAAAAAAAAAAATTGGTGAAGTGCATCTTATATCAAAATATAATAACGATGGAGATTTTTCTATTTCTGTTAAAATGATAATTGCAATTGCATTTGTTTGCATCAACAAAATTGACATAGCAATCGACGCGTTAGCTGCAAATTTATCAGAAGAACTTTAATCCCTGCTTGAATGGTTTGAAGATAATTATATCGGAAGATTAAATCGAAATGGGCGTGGACGGAGATCCGTTAGATTTCCACCATCAATTTGGAATTTGAACGAGCGAGTACTAAATGGTATACACAGAACAAATAATCATGCAGAGGCCGCCAACCGAGAATAAAATATGTTGAAATGGGAATGGTCCATCCTACGTTATGGTCATTTATAACTTGCTTAAGAAAGATTCAAGCTGGAAAGGATACATATTTATTTCAATTGGAATCAGGAAGAAGTCCTCCTAAAAAGCTCAAAAAATACATTGACACGAACAAAAGACTACTAAAAATAGCACAAGATGTAGGTGTTGGAACGGATTGAGTATAATAATACAAGTGACAAGTTGGTTAATACTTCTGTTTATTTTGGTATTAAACAATTAAGTATCTTAAATAAGGGCTGCAACGGGACGGCGATGACGGTCAGGCAAAAGCTGATCCCGTCGTCCGTCGCTGACCGGGCCGGCGGCCGTGCCGCAGGCGGCGGCCAGACCGGTTGTCGGTCGCGATCTCGCGGACGTCGATAGAGACGCCGCGGTCGTTGCTGCAACGACCGCGACGAAGAATCAGATACACGAGACATTTTAACATATTTAAGAGGTGTAGCACATAATATTTCTTTAAAATAATAATGTTTTTTAAATTATTGTGTTTTTTTAAATTAAATAAATAGTAATTTTAGTAAAACAAAAACTAAGTTAACTACGTCAAAATGGCTTCGCCCCAAAACAGCTCCAAAATGTCCTAGATCCTTAATAATAGGTATACGCTATACGGTGTAAAATATAAATATAATGTATGTAAAAATATTCCTATTTGTATACCTATGTAATATAAGTTTCTTTAGATTAAGTGCACAACATGAAAATTGGTTTAGTTAATGACAATTGTATAAGGTCCACAAAATAATTTATAAAACATTTGAAAGGATTTGAAAGGATTTGTAATTTTTTTTATGTATTTATATAGATTTTAATCGAAATATTCTTATTTTTAATGGGTATTAAAAAATATAGAATACTTTTCAAAATATTAGTGTTTGTACTTGAATTATTTCAAAAAGTATTTTCATCAAATTATGCATATTATATGATTTATATGTTGTTTTATATTTGAATATGGCTTAATGTAAACATACATTACTTAGAACTATTATAAATAATATGAATATAATCATAGTTAACCAGCACATAAATATTATAATGATTTGGTTGAAAAAGGAGAAAAAGAAAAGAAAGTTTTGATCTTCCCATCATAAATGCATTTTTTTCAAAAAATCATTTTAAATGGAAAAATTCCTTAGTTATATTTTTGATATTTATTCATTCAAATTAAACATTGTATTAGGGTTGTAAAATAGTAAGTAATTATCAGCTAAAATATTTATGATGGGAGTGAACAAAACCATAACAATATTATAATTAGAATATTTTTCAGCAATTACATTTTTATTTATAATAAGTCAACATATTTATTTCATGTTAATAGTTTTGTAAAAAATGACATGTTTTCATTTTTGTGAATTATTGCATTACAGTAATATTGAATCGGACATTCCCTTAAATATCCTGAAAAAAATAAGTTTTGGATTTTTAGGCGGTATGCATTCGATTGGCCTACCAAAAACTCTTTGAAATTGATTACAATGATACATTTTTGAAGTATACCATTCAAAATGTTATTCAACACAAAGTGACTATATAACAATTAGTCTTACAGTGAAAATATAGAAATGTCCAATCATTATAAATTTAAAAAAAAAATTAAAATTTTACGATTTTGATAAATCTTAGCAATACTTACTATATTCTACAAAACATTTGTATGCAAAAAAATATAAAAACCAGAAAATATAAAAAAATATATGAGGTCCATCACAATATTTTTATAACCCAGAATCGCCGAATGTCCCTACAATAACGACTTGTTCTATTTACGTCATATACTTGAGACGGAAAACTATGAGGTTATTCTTATTTAATTATGTTATGTCAAATCATTATCCTAATAATGTAATACTTGGAATATTCTCCAAATAATGTTCCCAGGAACTCGGAATATCCCAGAAATATTTCTAAACTTAAACTATTTTTACAACAAAAAATCGAATTACTTCCAGCTTCTGGAATAAAATAAAAATAGTAGTTAGGTATTAATTCACGTCAGTCTCAAATTTACTAATGTATGTGTGTAGGTGCTTCACCTTACGTCACCGACGTAATATGTGCTTCTTCGTATTTGTTTTTCAAAGGCACTGAACGTTTGGTCACATTGAACCAAAAGCCAACACGTTTGGGTACAAATAGACACAACGTTTGGACACATAAAATAAAAGGTATTTTATAATTTTACCTGGTAAATCAGAGAACGTTTGAGTACACAATACACATACTATACAAGACACGTTTGGGTACACTTATAAACACGTGATCTACAATTAATAGTGGTATCTACTTTATCTACTTTATCTCCAAACCAATTAATATCAATTACTTACATTATTTTCATTATTATCGTAATAATATACGCGATTACGAATTTATACGTAATACATGTACTTGTAATAATCTTTATTACGACTGCATCAATATAATATTATATATATCTTTTCAAATTTCTTTATTCACTCAATGTGACTGTGTCTCAATTGTGTCTTCAATGTCATGGAAAATCGTATTAGTGAAGTTTTTGAAACCCGTCGTGGTAAAAGGTGTGTGATTATTGATCGTTTTAAATTCAGTGAATTTAGAGCAAATAAGGACAGCTACATTTTTCGTTGTACTAATCGTAAGTGTAACATAACAGCAAAAGTTTCTCAAAATTTAAAATTTGTTATTTCGATTCACGGAGACCATATTAATCATGAAGCTTTTTAAGAAGAAACCATTACAAAACAAAAAGTAATGTCAGTATTAAAAAGAAAGGCAACAACAGATTTAAATGTGAAACCAAATAAACTCATAAGACAAGAACTCCGCAATTGTCAAGATTCAGGTAATCTCAATCATTCTGACGTTCATTTATTTCGCAAAAGTATGTATAAAGCTCGGAGAAAATTATTTCCTAAAGTTCCAAAGTGTTTTTTAGAAGCAAAAGCTATGATATATGAATGTAAAAAAGATTATTTTTCAAAAGGTGAGCAATTTTGTTTCATGGAATCTGCTGATAGTATTCCTATTTTTACGAATGCTAGTAACTTGTCGCTATTAAATAATGCGCAACATGTATTTGCGGATGGTACTTTTTCATACGCGCCTAAACATTTTCTACAAATGTATACGGTACATGTATACATAAATGGATTTTATCTACCAATTATATATGTGTTTATGGAAACTAAATCTCAACAAGCTTATATTGACGTATGGTTAAAAATAAAACAATTATTTTTTCAATTCCATGAAAAACCGTTACACATTAAAAAAATTCATTTAGACTATGAGAAAGCGGGCCCATAATGCAGTATTAGAAGTTTTCGAAAACTGTACAATATTAGGTTGTCGTTTTCATTTGAGTCAAGCCTGGTTTCGTCGGATACAAAGTGACAAAGAATTATATAAGCATTACATGGAAAAAACCGATGTATACAAATGGCTTCAAAGTTTTTTTGGTCTTAGTTGTATATCGCCTAATGAGGTGAGCAATGGTTTTGTAGCTCTAATGTCAGATGCACCTGTCCACGCAGCAGAAACATTTACGGATTATATTTTAGAGACTTACGTTGAGGAAAATAGTTGTTTTCCGCCATATTTGTGGGCAGAAAGTCCATCATCTGATCCTAGGACAATAAATGGGCCCGAAACATTTCATCGAGACTTTAATAATCAGTTTTATACAAGCCATCCAAATTGCTTTAATATAATCAATACATTGATGGAAATTCAAGAAGAAACTTATTTAAAGTTATGCAGTATTAAGAAAAACATAAAAAATTGTACAAGAAAAGAAGATTCAGATAATGTTGAGTATATTTTAAAAAAATACAATAAATTCAAAGTTGACAACGATATAAAAAATTATCTATATGACATCGGTCCACTTTTTGTCGGGGAAAAAAAATAAATACCTATAGATAAGTGAATAAATAACATAAGATTTTAATAGAATGAATGACTAAATATTTTAACTTAATATTTTATTTTAATAAAATAATTAAAATATTAATAGTAAAAAATAAATAATAAACATTTTTGGGAGACTATTAAGAGCCAACCTCCTAGTGGTGTCTCCTGAGTAACGCTAATAGGCTCTAAAAAATAAAATGTAAAAGTATATAAGTAAAAAATATGCACCTAAACGTTGGTACCCAAACGTAGTATTATTTTAAAAATATTATGTTACCCAAACGTTGTATTGCTTTTTGGGGTCTGAAAAAAAGTGTACCTAAACGTGTGTTCCCAATCGTTTTCCCGAATCTCAGGTAAAAATATCGTTTTGTGCTCAAACGTGTTACGGCCGTTTTTCAATTGCCATTAAGGTGATCAAACACTGTCACTTTGTATTACTTCTGTTCTATGCTGCTTCTATGCTGCATGCACGATGCACCTAATTCCGTATTCATCAAACGATTCAAACGTGTTTAATGTTTATTCGTACGCATGATACAACGACATAGTATCGTTTACTTGTCGTTTGCTGTACTTGGTATCAAGTGCCCATTATATGCCATAATATCTTGTCCACGCATCTGTTGTTAACGTCTGCGTCGAGTGATGACAGCCTCGGATAAGAAACTTATTCGTCGTTTGGAACTCGAAGTGGCATTATTCAGTTCACAGACTCGTTTACTAGATCATAAACCACCATGTACTTATTTTTGGATAACTTAACATTTTTCAGTACGTTGCATATTGCAGATACATCGACCTGGGCTCAACCAAAATCCAGGAAGTATCTAGCAAACTAGCAGGGAATCACACACATATTGTTTTATTTTCTATTATTTCGCAACACTAAAAACCTAATAATTCTTTAAAAGAGTCTGTTGCCGCGACACATTGTCGTGACCATCAGGCGAAGGCGATATGCAAAACAGCACAGCGGCGGCGACCAGTCTTATCTCTCTCCCTCTTCCTCATCCTCATTGAATCGTTACTCGTCAGGTATGTGAATTATAATCACCCGTATAAATTAATTTATTATTATTGTTATCGTTGTCGTCATATTGCTTTTGTTTATATTATCTGTTTTTAATGTTGTTGTGATTACGCGGCCAATGCCCTTATTGTTGTTATTAAATTTTACCGTTAAAATTCTATATATCACATCGTAGTATACATCTATATTAATTGTAAGAGAGTATTTTTTTGTTGGTTTGTGAATTTAAACATTTTGTTTCATTTTTTTTTTCTGCTATTGGAGCAACGCGGAATTGTTTGTTTTCATTGCCACTGTGGCAACGCGTAATCGTATACTTTTATTACCTGTTCTGTCATTTCGACACATATAAAATTCTGTACCGGCCGAGTCAGTGCGACACGAAGCCGTTGTATTATTTTATTATTATAATAAAGCACCATCATTACCAGCATTTACGTGAGTTGTATTGTATTTCTGGTTGGGTATCACTATCGTGTACCTACAACTCGTCTCATCAGCTCGTCATTGAGACATAGTTGGACGGTGCTTTTCAATTGCCCGAGATCGGGATTGGTGCCATCAGTTAATGCGTAAGACCGCCAGCACCCGCCGTGGTGTGTGAGAGACCGCCAAGGTCGTCGAGTCCATTCGCCGTCGTCTGTCATTTGTTGCAGCTTTCATCCACATCATCATCATCCTCATCATCATCATCATCATCATCGTAGACTTAAGGGTAGATTTAAGTATTCGCCAATTTATGTAAGCTTGGTGGTCATTGCACCAAACCGATTCCGACCACCAAGACATCCCCCCCCCCATATAACTAAACTCATCTTCCTTATTCCTGTGCATAAATTCAACTTCCTTGGTCCGGTAATTTTAAGTATCTTTAGTCCCATCCTAGCGTCGTCGTCGTCGTATCTGGTTTCCTACCCGGTCATTCCAAGGCAGTGCACATTAAGTTGCCTACCCCGTCGAATCCAAGGCAGTGCGCATTAAGTTGCCCATGCCAACCATACTAGGATAGTATCATCATAACCTAGGTTCCATAATATCAACTCATCGTAACAAGCCCAAGTGGCAACAGAGTCTTTGAACTAACTATTAGCCTATATATAAACAAACAGTTTTTAGTTGTGTGCGTGATCTTAGATTCTATAACTCCACATTGATGTTAAAATTTGAAAGCTCGCCCCGAAATTTATTTTATTTCCATCTAAGCTTCTCATAATGAAAAACTTTGAAAGAAAAATATACACCTCTCTTAGACGAGCATAATTTAAAAAATGAAACTAATTACGTACTTGGTGGATCTGGAATAAAATAAAAATTGTGTTTAGGTATTAATAATAAAAGATTTTTGAACATCAAAATGTTGATGAATTTTTCCAATATTGTTTACTGCCTTACTAAATCAGAAAAGTCATTAAAAATAATGTTGAATGATGTTAAATTCCCATCGCATGCACCCTATAATCAGCAATTCAAATATTATGTCCCCTGGGATAACCAGTTCATTTCATGTTATATAATTTATTGAGCAGGAAAAATCAATAAGGTTACCAAATAACTATTACTTCCATGTAAATATGTACCACTAAGAATATTCCAGATATATTTTTGTAGCTCTAGATGTAATAATTTAGAAAAATAAAAATACGGTTTTGTGTTTATATTACAATTATTCAAATTTAATTCATTTCTTGAACGATAAAAAGACCTTGTTGCACCCGTAATTTCAAAGATTCAAAAGCCGTAATCTTCTGAGACGAAATGCAGATTATTTCCAAATAAATCGAAGAATAATGTTTATGAACAAAAAAATATAGTGTGTGTACTATAGTGTGTGTGTGGGTGACGAGATGTTACTCCGGTCTTCGTGCCTATGATACATCTGATTAAGCTGTTCTCCGGGCTCGCTTATATAATCACTATTAGTACATTAGATGTTTTTTTAGAGTGGTTTGCGGTTTTGAGTTGATAATTTATACATTGCGAAAATTAAATGTATTCTATATATCTATATATATAAAAATGGAGCCTAAAATGTATAACGGTTCATCAATTGAGAACGGCTGGGCCGATTTAGCTCAAATTTTTTTTAATTGTTCGTAATTTCCTGGAGAAGGTTTTTACGAAAACAATTGTGGAAAAACCTTTTTTTTTTGAATTTTTTTGATGATTTATTTTTTGAGTTCCAGAATGGTTTTTTGAATTGAAAAAGCTACAGCAAACTTTAGCTTATAAAATTGTCCATATTACATAATTAATTAACCTTAAAATGGAGCCCCCGGCCAACACCAAAAACAACATGGACACATATGTAGTGTAATGAATATTAGGTATTACTATATTATGTTTCACTATAGGTATAAAGTAAAGTTTAAATTTTGTAAAGTGATAATTTTCGTATTGTTTTTATTCACAGTCGCAATAATCTCTTTACATAGAACGCAATTTATAGTCAATACTAGAGATAAAATTTAGGTTTTATTTATATGAAATATGGTTATTTGATTATTACGACTTAGTTTTCTATTTTCCGTTGTTTGCGTTACCTGCAGAAAAACTGCTCGAGTACAATTTTAGTTTATTTTATTTTACTAATCTAACAAGACACAATCCTGGATGGTTTAGAATGTTTAGATTCACAATTGGACCCGATATTTCCGACCCGGAGAGTTACTCAAACAGAGATTTTAAGATTTAAGAAGAAAATATTTGTTTTATACGGTTGCTATTGGTTATAGGAAAAATATAAATAAATTTGGTAGAAATGGTTTATTTTTTTTTGTTTGTTGGTTGCCTGCAATGGTTCATCGGGCAGATCAGGTATAAACATCCATAATACAGTTGAATTTTCGCACACTGCCTACCAAGGTGGTTGAGTTGCACCTATAGTCGCTCATCGGCGTGTCAGTAATCAAAATAAATACATATATAACATATTATTTCAAGAATACACAGCAGATAGGCATAATATACTGCTCGCATTATCACCATCAAATCTAAAATAGAGTTGGCATTTTTAACTGACAACAAAGTGCACGGGATCAGCTAGTTATTCTATATAATATTATATTACATTACGTGCGGAGCTTCCGAGGCTCGCAACAATTTCATATATTATTCTCTTATAAAATTATTTGGATTCAGATAATTTACAACTAGAAGATGAATTAACAAATTATTTAAACATTTAAAATTTAAACCTAGAATATGTATTGAAAAAAAAATAGAAAATTGGTCTTGGAGTTATCTTGAGAATTAATAAGAAATTTTACTTATACTAAAATAATCATTAGATTATTTGACTGTGTTCATTAGATAGGCATACCACAAACTCGTAGAAATTGAAAGTATATAAAGATAACATTTTTCAGCAAAAGAGTCAAAATATTCTTCAACAAAAAGGGATTGTATAATAATAATTGTTGTAAGGATAATATAAACATTTTCAACTGTCATAAATTAAAAATAATATTTGAATTTTACGATTTTTATAAATATTTTCAATACTTACTATACACTACAGGACATTTTTATCCAAATGATTTAAAAGTAAACACAAAAAAATTAAAAAATAATACTTGGATTATCCGATTATGATAAATCTTAGCAATACATACCATTGCCTACAGAACATTTTTATAAAAATAATTTAAAAATAAACATAAAAAAATTCAAAAATATATGAGACGCAACAGAATATTATGATAGCAAATAATCGCCAAATGTTCCTGGAATAATCTATTATTTTTAGGTCATTTACAGGAAATGGAAAACTATAAGATTATTATAATTAAATTATTCTATGTCATATCACTATATTAATAATGCACTACTAGAAATATTGTCCAATGAATATTCCCAAGAACTTAGAAAATTCCAGAAATATCTCTCAAAATCTAGAGAACAAACACTTTTTATAAATCTAATTACCTCTAGGCGCTGGAATAAAATAAAACTAGTAGTTAGGTATAAATTATTAAATATTTTTGAATATGCGGTTTCGATAAACTTTACCAATTTTGCTAACTCAGGGTTTTTCAAACTTTTATTGTACACCGTACACTTTCACGTTACACTAACCTTTTTTTTAGATGAACAATTCAATGTAATCGGTAATTCATGGAAAAAATCGCAACACAATTAATGGATACTGGCGGTACACCAGTGTATGCCATGGCACCCAGTATGAAATCACTGTGCTAACAGATACAGAAAAATGTCATAAAAAAGAATATTCTACGATATACAATGCAAAACAAATGACACTGTGTTCTGGGAAATCGAAACATTAAGTTAAAGGGGATAAACTGTGTTTCTAATGCTATTTACTTGAGCTGAAAAAACCTATGAGGTTAATGAGTAACCATTACATTGATTTAATGATCTGAAACTATAAATAGTTTCTTAGGAATGTTTCGGGATGTGGAATGATATTGAAATATTCGGAGGTATTGAATTGGCTCCCTAACTCAGGCAATCGTCATTTGTACGTATTTAATTGGCTCCCAAGATTTATGCATTGAGTTGGCTCCCTACACATTTATTTTATAAATCAATTGGTTATCAAAATTGTTTGAAAATAAATTCAACTATAGGTAAGTCTATACGTTAAAAATATAAAAGTTGAAAAAGTACGTGACTGTAATTATTACGTATATATTTGGTCTACCATTTCTAGATCCACAATCAGTCGGCGATAGCTTTTCATTTTAACTAGTTGAGATACAACCAAATAATGAAAAAGTTAGAAAATGTATGGACTAAATACTTAGTTGAAAATTATATTGACAATAATTCTTTATTTCCACCTCTTATTTGGGCAGAAAAAAGCAGTAGTGTTAGTCGTACCACTAATTCATGTGAATCTTTTCATTTAAAATTTAATTTCCAATTTTATTCTACGCACCCAAATATTTTCAATTTCATGGATGTATTGTATGGTATTCAAGCAGATACTGAAATTATTATAAGAAGCTCCAATGTACAAAGACCACACAAAAAAAATATACAAGAAAAAATACAATTTATAGACAGTCAAATTCATAAATATGACAAAGGTATAGTATCCAGATTTGAATATATAAAAATTCTCGCACACAGATTTAAGCCTACTAAATAATATTAAAACAGTGCAGGTCAGTGAATATTTTTGATGGAATATTTGAATTTTAAATTATTTTAATGTATAACCGTATTTATTTTAATTAAGGGGATTCGAATATAGGCAATTTATATAGTATGTGCGTGCAAGACATGCTTACGTGTGTGTAGTAACTGATTATTAGTGTGAGTGACTCCCGCACCATCACTATTTCTATTATGACTCACGCACGCTGATACACATGTGAACGTGTACAACGTCGAGCGCTCGAGCAAATTAAATAGACCGTTTTTTCGACTAAAACATCCAATATTTTGGCCATCATTCCGATGGACCTAATGATATGATAAGACTTTTAAAAACTGATTTAAATTCGTGTCTTCTTGAGATCAGCCTAGCAACTTTTTTGAATTTACAATTTTAATTCAGAGTAATCAAAACTTACATTTTTTTAAGTTTCACAATTTCTAAATCCATATTATAAAGATTAGGGGCCGAAATTTGAAAAAGTGACGTGGCCGATCTCAAGAATACATAATAAAGAATTCAAATCAGTTTTTAAAAGTCTTATCGCATTATTAGATCCATCGGACTGATGGACAAAAGATTGGATGTTTTAGTCGAAAAAATGGTCGGTATCGAATCCCTTTAAAGTCACGTACTTTTTTGAACTTTTATATTTTGATGGAATATTTGTATTTTAAAATATTTTAATGTAAACCTGAATTTTTTTCGTGTACTTTTTGAACTTTTATATTTTGGGAAACACTTGTTGAAAATTATATTGGGAGCCAATTCAATATTGCCTGTCTTGGGAGACAATTCAAGTCTTGACAAGGTACCAAACTTAATATTGGGAGCCAATTCAATGGTCACCGAAATATTAATCTACCTCTCAGGAAATATATTTTACAAAACAATTAGATAACTCAAATGATTAATATCGATTGGACACAAATAACCACCAGAGCACACCGACTTTTCTAGAATTATTCACTATAAAGTCTTTTGACTTACTAGCCTATACAAAAACAAACAGTTTTTTAGTTGTGTGTGTGCAATTAGATTCTATTACTCTGTATTGGTATTAAAATTTGAAAGCGCGCACCTAAATTTATTGGATTTCCAACTATGCTTCTCATAATGAAAAACTTTGAAAGAAGAATATACACCTCTATAAGACGAACATAATTTTAAAAATGAAACTGATTACGTACCTGGTCGAACTGCAATAAAATAAAAATTATGTTTATTGATTAATACTAAAATATTTTTGAATTCCCCAATTTTGATGAATTTTAAAAATAGTGATTACTGTTCACTGCCTTACTAAGACAGAAAAATGTTAAAAAGAATGTTGAATGATGTAGAATTAAATCTATGATCAGGATTAACATAATTTAATGTTAATAACAACAGAATATTTACTGTAATTAAGAAAATATTCAAAATGTAATCATTATACCGCCACCTGACAGCGAATACCTTGTATTTGATTTAAAATAATTTAAAATAATATTAAACAATTAAAAACCATAATACCTATAACCTGTAATATTTTATTGTACCTACTCTTTTTTGTGATTCAGAACATTTAAAGCTACAAGTTTGATCAAACATGTGACAAAATTGGATTTTTAGGTTTGTGGGATCATAGCCCACCCTTCCTCGCAACTAATGATGTTCAAATAAACAATCTCCCCTTTCAATTTTAATCTGATTCCACCTATTTTTCTCATAATGGAAAAATTAGATAAAGAAACCCCTCTTCTTATAAAACAAACATAATTTATCAAATAAAGTGATTACGTACGGAATACTTCTGTAATCAAATAAAAAATAGTAAATACAAAAGAATTATGAAATATTGAAATATTATTGAATTTAACAACTTTCATTAATATCACCCAAATTTTTATTAAACAGCATTATGTCATCAAAAATAATTTTAAAAATCGGGTAAGTTTACATCCCTCTGCTGTACAATATTGTACAAATGGGTCAATGTAATGCAAACTTTTGTTGGTCGCGATCTACAAAAAATTTACTTCACCTTGGAGGATCGACTTTTATAGAGAATTTTTTTTATTATTGATAACTATAATTATTAAGAAACATACATGCATAAAGTGAATATAAACATACAATAAGTATTATAAACTAATATTACTAATTACTAAAAATAATATAATAATAAATAATAATTTCTAAAATCGAATTAGATAAATTTAATTAACATATTATTTTCTTGATCTGGGCATCGTTGAAGTGTGACATTGCATGTCGTTTACCAATTGGTCGTAATCTGGCGAATAGTTGCTAACAGCTAATCGAAGACACTGCTCCAAATGGTCATCAGAGAGCGTAGATCGGAATTCTATTTTTATTATTTTCATGTGAGAAAATGCTGTTTCCCACAAATATGTAGATCCAAAATAAGTATGTAACTGCAAAGCTACATTCTTGAAACTGGATATTTTTCTTCACTCAGTAAATTAAAAAAAATTGTTTCAGAACTTCAAGCTTTGAAGAATATATCTGATTTAATTTATATAATTTCAGATTCAAATTTTGTAGAATCCATATCAAACGAATTGCTTATTTGTATAGAAATATTTTCAAAATTGTTTGTTTCGGAGAAAGGAAAATAATATATAAATGTAATAATCGGCTCTAATTTTTGAATATCTTTAAATCGTCTCTCAAATTCATTGTACACTTTTTCAACCTCAGAGCAATACATTTCCACAGCCACTGTACATTTTTGCTTTTTAAAAAAATCTTTTAAGTTTGGAAAATTATTTTTAAATTAGATTCTTTTAATTGTGACTTGAGTAATATCAATTTTGATTTAAAACCATTTATATAACTCAATAACTCAATTATTGTCCCATCTTTTCCTTGAAGTTTAATATTTAAAATGTTTAAATTAGCCGTTATATCTATCAAAAAAGCTAAGTTTTGAAGACATGTATTGTTAGTTAAACAATCATAATTATCGCCTCTGGATTTTAAAAACTCTATTATTTCAGGAAGTAAACACTGAAATCTTTTCATAGGAATTATAGTTAATAATTATTCTTTTGAATAAAAATTTGAAAAAACTGGTCGTATACATAGTTGAGAGGTACTGTTATGTCTGTTGATTCATCGACTTGAAGTGAAAAATAAACACATTCATTGATGTCTTGTTTTAATATTTCAACTCAATTTTGTCCTATAGATTCTCTACTCTTCTAGTCACAGTCTTACAAGATAACTGTAAATCGTTTATAGCTGATAACATTTTTTATTTATTTTTAAAGTTTCAAATAAAGCACCTGCGCCTTCTAAAAAAGCTTGTTTTACTATATCATTGAAATGATTTTTTATTCTTAGCTAAAACATGACTAATTCGAAATGAAGCAATTGTTGCTGCTTTGGATTTTAAAACTGGTTTAGTAAAAATCAATTGTTGTTTATC
Organism: Myzus persicae; assembly: GCF_001856785.1. Classification (NCBI taxonomy): domain Eukaryota; kingdom Metazoa; phylum Arthropoda; class Insecta; order Hemiptera; family Aphididae; genus Myzus; species Myzus persicae. Next base: position 18,408 of record NW_019100630.1, on the reverse strand, counting down.
AATTTCAAGTTTTAATTTTTCTAATTGCTTTTTACGTACTTCAGTTTTAGTAGAGAAATCTATATCAAATTTTAAATCCGTACTTCTAAAATGTCTTTCTAGATTACCTTTTTTTTTTGTGGATTTGATTATTAGACATATCAAACATATGCACTTGTCTTACAACATTGTAAAAAAAAAATCCATTTCCCATTCTTGATGATAACGATGCGTTTTTTGTTTCTTATGATGTGCACTCATAATTATAAATTTTAAAGAACTTAAATACGTTATCATACATTTAATACAACAAACACCGAATGATCACAGTGAAATGAATATTCATAAACGATAAACATTTGACATACGAAACCAGATTAAAAGACAAAAATTTTAAGGATAAAACTTATGGAAAATTCGATAAGTAATTCGTGCGTGTTTTTCTAAAAATAAATTCCAACATGATCGACTTTGAAATTGTCCGCGATCGACCGTTTAGCCGCCCCTCCTGTAATGGATAGTGTTGAATTTTAATTCAATGATACATAATCATTATATACGAAAAACGATTCTGAGCGAAAACGATTTGTCAGTCTATTACTAATACTTAGTAATTTAGTACATGAATTACGTACCTAGATAAGCTGGAATAAAGTAAAATTGGTAATTATATTAAAATATTTTTAAACACCTCTATTTTGATAAAACTTTTTACAGAAAAAGGTCATAGAAATAATTAAAAAATACTATAATATATAGTGCCCAAACAAGACCCTCTGTCCTTGAAAATAAAAATATGTCTATGAGAACACCTTTTCTTGTTTACAAATGTGACAACCATGATTTAACCTCAACTGGCCAAGAACCCAAAGAAAACCATTCATAAACAAGACAAATATTTTACTAAATTCTACTATTACCATTATACTCTGTAAGCAATGGAAACTATTTATAAGCCAAAAATCATATAAAATTCCGCAGTGATTTTTAAGATCTCTATTAGACGACATCATTAAAATGTATATTTCGGAAAATCCATTCTTACTGCACATCTAGATCGTTAGAATTATTCCAAATTTCAAATTCGTACTTTATGTAGTATTTAGAAGTCGGGATGAGTGATTGAATGAGTGTTATTTGGCTTACTTATATAAGTTTTCTATTATCCTGTATAATTTTAGGTATAAAACATCTGTGATTCTGGTCATTTAAACTACATGTGTCACTAAAAATATGGTTATTATTTAAAATGATGAATATTTACAATAAAATCTTGGACTTGTGAATATTTTCGTGTATTTCTCGAGAAGTATCCCTAAATATTCGATTTCCTACTCCCAAAATAGGCAGTTGTGAGTTTTTACAGATTCTAAACCTGATTTTAAAAATACTTTCCTCAACTGAAATTTCAATGGATTTCTGCCTATACTTGTCTTCAAGGAAAATTTTGTAAGAATAAAAAAACACTATAGCAGAGGTATTCAAACTTTTTCATCCCATTTCATGTTCCTTTAAGTCTTCACAAAATGTTGACGGCTCCCAAATTATAAATGACAAAAAAATCAATGTTTATATGAATGTAATTTATATTTTATAATTTATTTTTATTATTTATTTACCATATTACATGTATAAAAATTAAAGCTATATTTAGCGAATGATTGTTGTAGACAATTCAACGATTCGGTGTGCCTCAATGGTAAAAGTAAACGTTTTTCGTTTATTTATTGGTTTTCATTTATACTACGCAGCTCCCTTCGACAACTCCCTCGACGCGCCTGGGAGCAGCAACGCACAGTTTGAATACCTCTACACCAGGGATCAAAACCGTTTCATATTTTAACGGTTTCGGTTTCGGTTTCAAAAAAGGTTTTTGAAAATGTTTGGTTTTGGTTTTTGGAACGGTGTTTTAAATTTTTATTATATTTTCCTACATCTAAAAACCGTTGACCCAATTTTTATTATTTATCTATTAAAGAGACACACTATTTCAGGCCAAGAGATTGTTAGAAATGTACATATTTCTATTTTTTAATAACATTTGTAGTTTTTCTTACCAATACTCAATAGGCAATAAATAATAACATTACAATTTGTATAATATATCATTATTTAAGTACCTGAGGCTGTGTTGAAATAGTTAGAACACAATAGGAAATGGGAATACATTTACATAATATAGGTACCATTATATTCTGAAGTATCTTCTTTATTTGTGACATTATTTCTTTTGTCTAATTTTCATAAAAAAATGTGCAACTAAATAATGCAAAATTAAAACTTAAAATAATCACAAATGACCAATTGGAAACTGATCATTGATGAGATCGTGAGAATAACACAGAGATCAAAACTGAGAGATCAAGACTGCAGGACGGACGCAGATCGGCGAAATACGAAACAATAATTATTTTAACAACTAATAAGTACTATAAATAACTAATAACATTAATATATCATAATTTACACAAATACTTCAAATAACAACAATACAGATTAGTGATTACAAACATGTATAACCGCATAGGGGCCGACAAAATAATAATAGTTATATTATATTTTAATTTAGAACCAATACAATAAGTATAGGAATAATATAAAATATAAATAGAACAATATTCGTATTACCAATAGATATTAATATTTCGTAATACTGATTAGTGATTACCTAAGAGCATCGGGATTTTTATTAATAAATTCGAACATTATATTATTTTCTTCGAATGAAAATACTCGTTTTAACTAGAATTATAAATAATATAATTAACTTTATAAAATTCGAAGAAACCGATATTGATTTTAAATTTTAATCGGTTTTTCAAGAACTGATAAAGAACGGGTTTTCAATTCTATGGTTTGGGTTTGGGTTTTATAAACGGTTTTTAAAGGCCTCGGTTTTCAGTTATAGTTTTTTAACCGGTGTTTTAAAGCTTTTGGTGTCGGTTCCAGTTCCGGTGTTCAATAATGAAAAAACAGCGGTTCTAACCGGTTTTTCAATAACCGGTTTCGATCCCTGCCTTGCACTATAGGACAAATATGTCATACATAACAAAACTGATTACGTACAGTCATAATCTGAAAAAAAAAATTGATATTAATTAAAAATATTCATAAATTCCATGATTTCAATACATTTTACCGATTATTTTTACCGAGGTACAAAATGTCCATAAAAAATAATTTTAAAAAAACCCTGTGAACCCCAAATGATGAAACTTCTAGACATGGAACTCTGGCCATGATAATTAATATATTATGTTCACTGGGATACCGTGCTCTTATTGCTACAATTACTTGAGCCTGATAAACTATGAAGTTTTTTCACTTCATGATTTGCATATCAAGACTTGGCAAATTAACTATGTTTTTCAACACTTCAAGGTAATTTTAAGGTAATAGTTACTTTTCTTTTTTTCTTAACTTGTAAGAAATACAAATAAAGTAGAACATATATGCAACATAAGTTACTTCTTTCATTAGAGATAAAAAATAATTGCTTTTGTAAAACTAAAATAGCATATATTATAGTAATTTAATCTTTATTAAATTATTATAATATATGTTAAAGGTCTTGCAATTTTAATTACTTATATATATTAATACTTTGATCAATGAGGAAATCCAACAAAATAATTATTCTTATGATTCTGTATCTGTTTAACTAATATTCCAAACTACTCTGCTAATTTATAGTAACCGAATTAATTATTATAATATAACTAATACTCTATCTACATAAACTTTTATTATATCAAATATTATTCAATTTATTTGTAATTAATAAATAACAATATAATAATAGGTACCTAGTAACTATTAATGAGTATAGAAATCCACATACGATACTGAGCAAAAGTTATATTTTTCGTTTCACAATGACGTGCTATCCCTATACCTTTTCTGTTTGTAATAATATGATCTGCGAATATACAATATTATTATTGTATTTAACATTCTTTTAAATTATTATTTATAAGTTTATTATTTACTATATTTATAAAGAATAAGTATTTGATAATACCAATGATTATTATTTTATTTTTTATGAAATTCATTTTATATCTGTGGTTTTAAGAAAAAAAAAACTAAACATGATTTAAAAATGAATTAACTCATAAGTTATTTTATGACACAGAAACAAATTTGAGTCATTAAGTTATAAGATAATTTTAAAAAAAGTAACTCGTTACGTAACTTAGTTAATATGATTAAACTTTTGACCTCTTTAATAAGTAAGACCCACTGATTGTCCTTGAAAAATTATGTATTATGTGTGTAAGAACAAATGTTCATGTTCATAAACAAGACAATTGTCATGAATTTTCACAACAAATAAAATAACCTTACGCAAAATAATTAAATAAAAATTATGTTTTATTATTTACTACGGCTAATGACAATGTATCGGTTCAGACGTAATATAAAGACTAAAGATGACTGCCTGACCTCCCGTATTGTGTTTTGGACGACGACGCTCCGTGTCACAATCAAAATCCAGTGTCAGCGGATCCCACGGTCTCGCCATCAATAACACATTATTAATGATGGTCTTAAAAAATATCATGTAGCATAATATTATATTATCATATGATTCAGAGGTTCATAACATCCCCCAGACTAAATGAAACACGGGGGTCCTATGACCACCAAGTTTCACCCAATCCTGAGTGTCAGCGAGGATCCAAAATTTTCTGAGGAGGTCAGTGCCATTACAGTAAGAGAAAAAATAAAAATTACAATTTCTACAGATTTAAATAAAATTAGTGAATACAATTAATTGTATACTTGAATTTCGACCTGACTAATACTTGATTTACTATCTGGTATCTCAGGGTTGTATGTTTTAGTACGATTAATTCTTAATTTATATGAAAATACATAAATAATTATTACATAAAATTCAATTCTTAATATTAATAGAGGTTCTGGTGAAACGTGAGGAAGCATACTAATTTAAGATGCTATGTTTGCTAAATGGTTAAGATCTTTAATAAGGATGTTGCTCGTAACGTTCTGGGGTAAAACATTCTTAACAGATTCCAAAAGTTTCATTAAGTTATTTTTATTATTATCTGGTATAATGTCATGCTGGGTATTCTTAATTGGTCAATTAGTTGTGAAAAGTATAGAATTTCCTATATGGATTTTAAATAAAGGAGATAAGGTTAGCCTTCCTACCCCTGAAATCTCAATTTTAGATGTTTGTGGTGAATTCTGGCGAGTTATAGTTCCTATCTCGGGTTGACTATAATATATCCAGGAGTTAGTTTGGGCTAATTTATGCCAAATTGGCGAATGTAGGGATTAAAACTTGACTTTGCAATCATATTTTAAGCTTGATTGGTGATTTGTGATAGTGAGATAGCGCATAACTTGGATGCTGCACTGTGGTGGATTTGTTGGATGTCCTTACAGATCTTGTAGGGTGTTTCTTGTATACATTTTTCCCATTATTCTAATCTTAGGAAATGTTCTTTGTCTCGGCTAAATCCTATATAGTCTAATTCTGGGTCAATTAGTATTGTATCCCCATTGTATTGTATCGGTAATGGTATTGGGTGATACATAGTATACTCATCACTGGAAAATAAAGGAATTTCCATAAGACCACAACATACATTAAATAATTATTTTTATGAATTATGGTGATTTCGGATATTCTGTAAAATTCGATTAGAGTTTCAGTGTTAACTTCCAATGGAAGAGCATTTCCGATATGTATTTCCATTTTTATTTCTAAAAATTCTCTGTATAACTTTTGTGGTGTGAACATACTAGTGTGTAATTTTCCGTCTACTCATGCATTTAATACGGCTACAAGGTTCTGAGTTTCATATGCCTACTTGTTCAATATTACTTCAAATATAAAAACTTGTTCTAATATTCTGGTTTTGAATTCTAGTTTATCAATGTTTTGAATACTATTATTTGTTTGTTGTTGTAAGAAATGAAGGTTTTCCTCCAGCTTTTGTTGTTGCTTTTAAATTTGGTGTGCAGTGTGGTTTATTTCTGTTTGTGCTATTCTTATCTTCTCTGGTGTCAAGTTTAGGCAGTTAGCTTTGGTTCTATTTAATTCTATTATTTTTTTTATTATGAATTCAACATCGATTTTTGAGCACATGCCATGTAGAACGTTGGCCACACGCCGAAAGGCAGATTCCAATCCTCGGCGAATTCTAGTGTCTTCTGTCGGTTTATAACTAATTTCTAACATCAAACTACGATGATTTGCGTCAATTTCATTTAAGTAGGGTAATGTTGCTCGAGAAAACTGTTGTATGAATAGTTCACAAGAGTTAGAGATTTCCACGCTTCCAAAATGTTCTGTCATTTTCTTACAAATATCCGTAGTCGCTTCAGAATATTTCATTATCATGGCGTATTTCGAAATGAATGTATCGAGATCGAGGTAAGTTACCAAATTCCAACTGAAATGTGATAATCTAATATCTCTATGTGACTCATAGTACAGTCCTTGATTGTTTCCGAAAGACGTTACATTAAACATTGGTGTGAATGATCTGTTAAAATCACTCATTTCGAGATTCTTGATTGAAGGTTGTATAGGTTGGAGAGTGATCATGCTAATTCTGAAACATAGTTAAATTCCTTTCATGAAACTTTTTAAATAGATATCTATGCAGAGTGACTGGTTTATTCTTGTTTAGTAATGTTAGATTTGGGGAGTCTAGGTGAAATTCTATAACAATATAGGGCCCTAGCTATTTCGGTGCTAGTTTTCCTTTGCTTTGCTTTTCTTGCATCATTACTTTGTCACCAGGGTTCATGTTGAGAGATTTTAGCGTTTGGTCGTGACGGTTCTTCGATTCTATCTTATTAGTTTGTAGTTGTGCCTTAGCCAATTGATGAGCTTCTTGCATATTTTTCTTTAATTCATGGCAATAGTCATTATAATTAAACTGTGGGGTTCCGGAGTCCGAGTAAAGGTGTTTAGAACTGTGAGTTTGTTTCCATAGACTAGTTCGTATGGTTGGAAATTCGTAGCAGAGTGTACTGTTGAATTGTGGCAGAACATAGCAAATGGAACATGCGCGTCCCAATTCTGAGGAATTTTATATGCAAAACTACGCAGGTACTCGCCTAAGGTTCTGCGACTCTTTTCCAATGATCCATTGCTCTGTGGGTGATAAGGGCTTGTAGAAGTCTGTTTGATCTTCAGCTGATCACATACTTCTTTAAAGACTTTATTCAGAAATTCAGTTCCGCAATCTGTGACGAGAGTCTGTGAAAGTCCATGCAGACATACGAATTGAGTAACGAAGTGATGTGCCACAGTATTTCCTTCGTGATTGTACATGGGGACTGCCCATGCGAATTTCGATAAGTCGTCCTGTAATGTTAAGATAAACGCGTTTCCGCTGGCCGACTTATGTAATGGACCTACAATGTCCATGAATATTTTTTCAAAAGGACGAGATGCAGTGGTCGTGACCACCATCGGTTCTTTGATTGATCGGTTAGTTGTCTTGCTAAATTGACAAACTGTACATGATAGGACGTAGTTTTTGATCATCCGTCTCATACCTCTCCATTGATATTGTTGAGATATTCGTAGGTAAGTACGGATAATGCCTTGGTGTCCACCCATAGGATTTTTTTTTCTAGGAATTCTTTCAGTGTTTGTAGCTGTTCTTCTGGTGCCGGCTGCTCTTTTACCATCACTTTTATAGTAATAGAAGAGTTCCGGAATATATAACATAACATGGAACGAATGGTTTCCCATTTTAATCCTTGTGGACTGCACTCTAAACGTGGCATTTCCATATGTGTAATTTGTCGTTCCACGCATGCTTTCTTGAGATTTATGAGACTTTGAAACACGTTTTGGTACGTAGGCTTTTGCCAATAGTGTTCTCTTATGGTTAGATAAAATACTGATATATTTTCTATGTCTAATGAGGCAATTTCCGTGTTGGGTGATGTTCCCAAATTTTCTTCGCACAGCTAACGCTAATCCTTGTGCCATATTAAAATCTGCCGATACACCCACTACTAGCGATGCATTCAACTTTTCGTCAAAAATATTCCTTTGAATTTCGAGAACATTCTGCGTAGATTTTTTTATACTTGAGTCAGCTGTTAAGAAACTATTGTACTCATCTGTTTCTTGTGACTGTGAAGGCTCTAAATGCTCAGGAAGTTCTAATCGAGTTCCTGAGAATGATTTAGGGATTTCCGAAGGTATTACTTGATTTTCGATATCTTGAATAGAGTCAGTGGTGTCAGTGTTTTGTTGTGATCTAGTAACAACTTTGTGAATTCGACTGAGAGCATCAGCATTAGTATTACTTGCTCCCGGCTTGTATTAAATCGTATATTGATATTCTTCTAGTTTGAGTCGCCAACGAGTAAGTCTAGACCCAGGATCCTTTAGATTGAAGAGCCATACTAGTGCGCGATGATCCGTTATGACATCAAATTTTTGTCCTAAGAGATTTGATCGAAATTCCTTTATACCCCATATTATACTGGAAAGTTCTTTTTCAATTGTGTTATAATTAATTTCTGCCTTGTTTAGGGTTCTCGAAGAGTATGCTATTGGTAATTCCTTACCTATTGGTCCTTGGGAAAGAACACAGCCTATAGCATAGTTACTGGCATCGCACGTAAGGTTAATAGGTTTTGTGAAATCTGGGTACTGAAGTATTGGAGATTAGATTAAAGAATTTTTTAATGCTTCAAACGAATGTTGGCACAAATCATTCCACCTAAATAGAACATCCATCTTGAGTAAGAAGTTCTTGTTAGAAGTTTTTCGATTTGGCCATAGTTTTGGATGAATCATCGGTAATATACGGATAACCCACGAAAAGATTTGATCTCTTTGACGTTTTTTGGAACTGGAAATTTTTGAACACATTCCACTTTTGAGGGTCTGGTTTTACACCTTCGTCTGTGATTCGATGTCCTAGGTACGTTACTTCCTTCTGAGGACTTCGCATTTTATGGGTTGAAGTGTTAAATTATATTGTCTGAGCCTATGAAAATATCGACTAGTATTTGTGAATGGTCAGAGAGATCTTTAGCATATACTATGATGTCGTCAAGGTACACAAAGGCTTTTAATCCATTTAGTCCTATGAGTACCTTGTTCATTAATCGTTGAAGAGTTCCGGGAGCACCTTTCAGTCCAAAAGGCATGCGTGAAAATTCGTAGTGACCATAGGCTGTCTTTTCACGATCTGTAGTGTTCATCGGGACCTAATGGTAACCCTGAGCTAAATCGAGAGTTGTATAATACTTTGATTTCCCCAACTGATCCAAAATGCCTGTAATGTTTGGTAGTGGGAAGGCATCTCCCACCGTCACTTGATTTAATTTCCTGAAATCTACGCAGACTCATTACTTGACTTTTCTATTGATGTCTGGTTTTTTTGGCACCACTAGTAGAGGGGCATTAAAAGGTGAATCACTGGGAGTGATTACTCTGTCCACTTCTAGTGCTTCCATCTGGTCAGTTATCTCCTGCCGATGTCATTGTGGTAAACGATACTGTTTATCATTTATTGGTTGCACTGCTTCTGAGGTTCTGATTTCGTGTGCAATTGCAGTAGTTGCGCTAATTTTGTCACTATCTAAAAAGAATATGTCTGAGTAGTCGTTGCAGATAGACAACAAGGAAGATTTTTCTTCTTCATTTAGATGATCTGTTCGAAGGGCTTCGTGTAAAAGAGCTATTCTGTTACATTTTGTCGGAGTTGCTGTTTGTTCTTGAATTTGTGTTGTATGCACGAAAGCTTCGTTATATTCTTCATGAACAAATTGTTCTAGATTAGGGATTCGAATTTGAATGGGATTCCTTGTTGGATTTATGAGTGATATGAAAGCGGATTTATTTTCTACGGTGGTTATACAATTTCCACATGTAATGGTCTCTGCTAATTTTTGATTATCGACTAGAATTTGAATATCCTCTGCTGTGTCTAGTGCCGGAACTGCTACAACAGTTTCTGTACGTGGTTGTAGTGTGATGCTGGAGCTATCCGTGAGTGTTAACTCGTTGGTCTGATAATTTACGATGGCTCCTTGTCCGACAATGAAAGGTTTCCCTAATATGCCTTCATGTGGCACTGGAAATGAAGGTTGTAAAACTTGGAATTCAACAGTTCGTTTGTCACCTCCAACTTGAATGTCAAGATTTGTAGACCCTAATGTATGAATACAATGTTCGGGTATCCCTTTTAGTTGGTAAATCTTATTATGATATACCATAACTTCACCTTTAAGAGCTGAAAGTTTAATTAAATTTAAATCACTACCCGAATCGAGCAGAAATCGGATAGATTTCTTATTGGTTTGGAGTCTTTGACAGGTAATGTCATTGTCATTGTCATGTTTCTGTTTAATGGAAGTCATTAAGACGAATTTTGGAAAGAGACTGCGGCTGTTTTTATATTGCTCTCCCGACGTCCACCGTTGATGTCCGACTGCGATTGGTTTCCCTGATTTTTCGATACGTTTTCTGAAGTTTCTATTCCTTTCTTAGAGTTAACGTATTTTAACTTCCGACACACTTCCTTCGTGTGACCGGGTTTCTTGTAGTACCTGCAGGTGATAGTGTTAACTGTAGCCTTTGGTGGAGGATTTGCTGAGTTTCCGCTGTTTGATGTACTCTGCTGTGATCGGCAATTCCATGCCCAATTTCGACAATGAAAACATGGTGTACTTGGTTTTTTGTTCTGAGTTTTACCGTTTTGTTGCTTGTTAGGTACTTCATAAAATCGTTTGGATTCTTCGAGAGATTTTCTCACTCTTTCTTCTTCGCGTGCTGCCTGTATGGCCTTGTCCAAGGTAGGAGGGTTTCTTGCCTTTATAAAATCTTTAAGATTTCTAAGTCCTTTGAGCTTTTGAACTATTCTCCAGAGCTGTAGCTGCTTCTAATGTTTTCCCACTGGTTTCCTGTTCAAGGATGAGTATCTGTAATGATTCAATTCGTGAAGAGTACTACGCTACATCTTCGTTTGGTCTTTGTTTGCTTGAGTACAGCTCTAGATATAAATGCGTAGTAGTGCGTTTTAGCTCTAGTCAGTTTTTTAACGTCTCCTTGAGCTCGTACCAAGTCTTAATGGTTCGGAATTTGATTGCTGCTCGAGCTTTATTTGTTAGCCTTATCATAATTCCTTGTAATAATCTAGGTTTTGCACGATCGTTTGCGCACATGATCGCAAACTCGCATTGTTCGAGAAAGGCTTCAAGGTCTTCTTGATTGATTCCACTGAAAGTTGAGGGTAAAAGTTTTAGTGCCGCTTCTAAATCTATGGTGTTCACTGCTCTGTCTGATGTGGATAAAGATTCTGTTATTTGTGGCAATGTTTGGACGTTTCCACTCGAAGAACTACCTGCGATTTTACTAGGTTCTAATAATGTATGACTTTCCCCCATATTAGGTTATATTGTTTGGTTTAATATATTGCCATTCATTATGCTATCAGTTAAAGTTAGTGTCCTATTTACTTCAATTAAGGTTTGACTAATATTTATTAAGAGGGATTCGTTATTGTCAACTAATTGATTCGTTTGACCTGCTAATTTTTCTGATGATAAAAGGGCTATAGGGCGCTCTGAATTTGGATTTTCTGGGTTAGCAAATCTGACAGGTAAACTAACACGTGATGTGGAGACCGGGTTAGAAGTACTGGGCTCAGTAGTGTACTCCTCGTTATCGCTCATTTACTACTTAATATAATACAATAAAAGTGTAAAAATATTGATTTCGAATTTGAAATATATATATAGAGAGAGAAAAGAAATAAAAAAAAATATTTTATAATTTAAAGTAACTAAAAAAAAATGAATATTACATTAATTGTCAATTACTCACAATACCAAATACGCAGTTGAACTGGCCATAATGTTCTGTGGTGAATGTTTTGAAATGATCTGGTTGGCTTGGACTGCTGTTGTTGGTATCGGTAGTCTGCAACGCTGTATCAACGACGTATATCCGCTTCGACTGCTCTTGTGGGAACGACGATCGCTTGCCTCGAAACTGCTGGCGCGAGGACCACTACGAAAAGTGGGTTTCGTCCCGATGTCGTTTTTGGTTAATCCGACGTAGTGTAGGGATAATGTTTATTACAATCAATGATGATTATAATAATTAACAAATTTTTTTTTTTTTTTGATAAAATTGTTGATATTGATAAGATATCAATTTATATGTTATCAACTGATATCGATGTCCACTATCGATTTTTTTTCATCAGTCAACGATTCGGGCGGCGCTCTTTAGACTTCGCCCAACGTGTTGAATAAGAAAAAAAAATAATATACCTGTTATTTCAGGAATTCTGAGATGAATGAGATTCTGGTAGATTGTCTGCGATTTTCTTGAATGTTTGTGAATGGTCTGAAATTTCTGTTGAGTCTTGACGAAAATAAATTACGACTGTTCACTACTTATACACGGTATATAAAATACGATCATTAATTTGCCGATTTAAGTAATTATTATTCTTGAGCGTAGAACTGGAATACTATCGTATCGCACCGCTGCCACCAAAAATTTTATGCATTTTCACAACAAATAAAATAACCTTACGCAAAATAATTGAATAAAAATTATATTTTATTATTTACTACGGCTAATGATAATGTATCGGTTCAGACGTAATATAAAGAATAAAGATGACTGCCTGACCTCCCGTATAGTGTGTTGGACGACGACGCTCCGTGTCACAATCAAAATCCTGTGTCAGCGGATTCCACGGTCTCGCCGTCGTATAACACACAATTCCTGCTGGTCTTAAAAAATATCATGTAGAATAATATTATATTATAATATGATTCAGGGGTTCATAACACAATGTTAAAAATTGTAATTTCTTAATTAAACAATAATATCAAAAAGCTAATTCATCCACTCTTATAGCACATCTAGATCATTAGATTATCCACTATTCCTAATTTCAAGTTCATACGTTTTGTACTTTCTGAGAAGTAGCGATTGTTGATTGGGTGATCGATGAAATTGGCTTATATGTTATAAAAATTAAACACATTTTTGAAGAAATCCAATGGTCATAATATTCTCCTATAATATTTTAGGCATGCAAAATAATATATTTTATGTTGTAGACACTACTTTCATGGTTATAATTAAATTATTTATAATCAATTAAGGTTTTATTACACAGATATTTTACTATACATACGGTTCATAAATGTTTGGATTTCACCATATGTTACTGTAAAAATGAAACATTCTGATAATTTCTATTTTAGTTAGGTTTATCTAAATAACATTATTTTTAATTAATTTACTTTTTTACTTTTAACTTATACATTTTTGAATATTCAATTGAATTTTACAGGAAACTTTCCTTGGTATTTCATTAACATCTTCACTGAAATACTCTCATATTTAAATGAAATTACATATAATATGCTTCTTAGAATTGAACATTTTTTTAAGAACAAACACCGCCATAAGACATCCATATTTTCCAAAATAAAACTGATTACTTACATGAAACATCTGAAATAAAATACAAATTGTATTATAAAATATTTTTAAATTTTTAAATTTTGATAAATCATTTTTCGTTGAGAGAGATCGTTACTTCTCTAAGATATTTTTCCGGTTATTTCCGATGGGCGATGAGTTCTAATATTTGGGTATACGCACGTGAATTTCATAAGAAACTTCACTATGCATTTCTTTAGCATCTCCAATAATAGACCCTAATATATCAATGACTTTTCATTTTTGCTTCTTATCATAAAAAATGTTCTATGACTAAACACAATCAAGTGACGAAAATAAAACTGATTACGTACCTGTAGCACCTAGAATTAAATATTCATTGGAGACAATAATTATAAAATATTTTTGAATTTCTTAAATTTTAAAAATCATAATAATATTTTGTTATCGATACATATACATTTTCCATATAATAAAAAAAAAAAAGTAACTAATGTACTCGTATAATGTACAACACATGACACTATAGACTTGCTAATTAATATATTATGTGTCCTTATGGTAACATGTTCTTTGGACGCTATTTACTAAAGCTTTTTCCACAATGAGATTTTCTCATAATCTAAAGTTTATAATTTATGGCAAGGACAATACAACATTCCACGATTGATTTAGAGTACATCTTTGTTCAGAATATATTCTATATATGGTTATTGATCCGTTTATGTTTCATACTAATTTAACAGGGAACTAGAAACCCAAAACCTAAGACCCTACTTAATCGCCAAACTCCTAAAGTACAGCTTTGTTTTACTTTTTCTTGTATAAAAGTTGAAAATAAAAATTGATTTAATTTAAAAAATGTAGGCAGGTTTGTAAGCTCTAATGTACTGTATGTGTGGGTGTGTCACTATAGTAAATGTGTTAAATTTTAATTTCAAAGATATTAAATTGTTGTATACGTATGTTAATTCTTTGCAAAGAAGGTTCAAGTAACTCTCGATATAAGAAAAGTTCTTGGTCTTTAGAACAATCACTTAAATCTAATAATCGTTTTCCAATAGTATTTCATAAACATCTCCATAAACAGACTCTAATATTTTAATGGAATTCAATTTATGCTTCTCAAAATGCAATTTTTTTCAAGAATAAACACTACCGTCCATTAGACAATAAGATTTTACAAAATAAAACTGATAACTTACGTGAATCATCTAGAATAAAATACAAATTGTGTTATAAAATATTTTTAAATTTATAGACTTTGATAAAATATATAATGTCTCACACATGACACTTTGGAGAAACTGATTGTGTATTATGTCCCCTATTATAAAATATTCTTTGAACGCTGTTTACTTTAGCTCAATTAACAATAAGATTTTTACATAATCTGCTTTCGATAATTTAAAAGACAATACAGAATTCCACTACTGGTGAAGAATCCATCTCTGCTTAAAATTGATTTAATGTGGTTTTTTATGCGTTTATAATTGTTCATACTAATGTAACAAATCCATCACATTAATCTACTTAAATGTACGGACACCATCAGCTATTACGCAGTCTTTCTGGATAGGTATGTCAATATAGAGTATTTATATACAATTATTTTTGTTAGAATTGTTCAATACATTTCTTAACATATGAAGGTATAGAGAAAAGAAACAATTTTTCAAAAAGGTAAGACTTTAAACTATAAAAACGCATTGTATACGTAAACTATTAACAGCAATGGCAGTCTAACAGTTGATTCACGATAAGTTTACGGACATGGGAACATTCAATATTCCTAGGACTTTTATATGAACCTTAGTATTCCTCAAGCATCCCCCAAAACAGACACCGTTTTAGTTGTGTATGATGAAGCTCTCCACCCACATGTGTATTAAATATATTAGTTTATTCAAAATTTCAATTTATTTCTGTTAATGCTCCTCATAATGGAAAACTAAGAATTAATAAAACTTTATTGAAACAAACATATATATTTTTTTTAAACTGACTACGTACATCGATAATCTGGAATAAAATAAAAATTGTAATTCATTATAAAATACTTTAAAGTATTCGTATTTTGATAAATTTCACTAATACTTTTTACCGAATCAGAAAAAAAAATTTAAAAATCAATAACATACAAAGCACATAACACTTCAGGATTACCAAATCATAGATTATGTCCCTTGGGATAACCAGTTCTTTCAACACCGTTTACTTTAGTCGGATTAACTTTGAGGTCTTCTCATAATCTCCCGTCGGAATCTCAAGCTTAATCTTACGTCTAGCAAAAACTTCCTGTCCGATTAATTTTTTTGTTCTTAAATATCATTTAGTCAAAAAAAAAATCAAAAATTGTTGCTGCATTCTAACTAACAACATAATCTTATTTTATGTAGAACCTTCCTCTTTTTGACATTGAATTACAATATAGACTTTACAAATTATATTGTTACTTGATTAAACTGTTCTGTAACAAGATTAATTTTGAGTACACACACATTTCAAACATACATACCTGACATAAACGCTACGAATTTATTTAATATATCTGTAAAAATAATATACATTGTGACAATTTTCAATTTTTATTTTTGGTACATATCTGCATTTTTCATCATCTAGGTCAGTATTCCTTTTTTTTTTGCATATGGTGCTTATGTCCAGGAATAGGCTCGAATTATGAGTTCGGGCTCCTTTTTGGCAGAATTTTTAGTTAGTTGGGCATCTGTAGGCTTATGCCATGCCTTATTGGAGAGCGATGCTGACACTGAGTGTAACAGACGTTCGGCATCTCGCCCCGCCCCCCTCACACCATCCAAGATCCAAAGAAAAATAAGAAAAATAAGAGCTATGGAAGTTCTGATTCTACTTTTTAAGTTTCAAAATACAATTGTTCGTTTAATATTTATGTTAAGGCTATTGAAAACAAACCACTTTTATTATGTCAGATTAATGTAATACTCAATATATACATTGTGAGTGATGTGTGAATCCGTGTAGTTACTGATCATAACTGTGGGTGAGTTCCTTGAGCGCGTATTCAAACATCACTTTATTTCAAGACCAAAAAACTTTCAACACGAATGTTGAAAATGAATTATCGATTTGTTGTTTTATGAGTATAGTACACAATAAATATAATATTTTTTGGTTTATAATTCACTCATAATTGGTATTAATAAAACAAATTAAAATATTTTTCCAATCACAGCCACAAATTGAATAATTTCAAATATTTTTTAGAGAATAAAATTTAACTTCCGGAAGTATATTTTATTTTATTTTGCGTTTTGGTGAAATGACGACCAAAAAATGACAACCAACTTCTAACCGCTTTAACATTTAAAAAACATGATATTTTTTAAGAATATGGGTACACAATATGATTTTTATAATATTTTTATTCTATAGGTAAGCACTAAATAAATTAAACCACTTGCTCGTTATTTTTATTTTTTGAAAAGCAAAAATTATATTTTTGTTTGAAATAAATTATTTTTCACTAAACTTTTTTAACCAAACATACAACAACAATATAATACTTAAATTATTTAATATAAATATTATGACTATAGATTAATTTATTTTTGAATATTTTATGTAAGTTTTTAAGTGTCTTCCCCACAAATAAGTTACTTTTAAAGAGTGTGGGACTATAACCTTCTTATTGATTCTCACATGCACTTCTCATCATAAAAAACATCATTACAAAACAGAGCTAACTTCTTACTTTTTTTTTCTGGAATCAAATTAAAATTTTATTCTTCAATTAATAGTAAAATATTTTTGAAAAATCCAAGTTTTATAAAATATTAACATAGGCAAATGTTTTTAGTTAAGAAACTATTTAAATTGTAATCATTATACGATCAACTGACATTTTTAAAATGTAATGTTCTACAAATTAAATACATTTTTAGAACTTTTCAAAAGTCTTATAATCCTCTAATATTAATAAATATAAAATTTCTATAGTAAAAATCGTTTACAACTGAAAGATTGACTAAACATATGTTTATTTCAATAAAAGGTGGACTTTTGAATAAGTTCAGGAATTTAATATATGAACCGTCAATAAGTATTTCATATACATTTGATACATTTCGTTTCAAAAACAGACAATTTTAATGGAAATCCTGAATGGTTAAATTAAAAAAATTACAAATGTTTGTTGGAAAGCCTCGTAAGAATAATGAAGCTATAAGACAATTTTTTTTACAAAAAAAACTGATTACGTACCGTTGGATTCTGGAATAATATAGAAATTGTAGTTTTGTATTAGTTATGCTTATGAAATATTTACAAATTTCAAAGCTCTGATAAATCCTTCTGATACTTTTTTCTAACGTCAAACAATTTTATCAATATTGAGCAAAAAAAATAATACAAAACTTAAGTTTGAAGACTGACTTTGTCTCGAAATCCGGTTAACTTTAACACTGTTGGGCTTGACATTTGTGAGCTGGGAATTTTACCTATTATTAATATAAATAACAGGTAACAGTAAACTGTAATACAGACGTTCCTGTGTATTGGTAATTTAATGAAAATTAATATTTCCTAACATATTCGTGCTTGTGCCAGATTGATTTACAATTATTTTGAGGATAAAAAAAATGATGTGGAAACAAATCTTCATGAACGAGAAAAAACTTGATTAAAATGGCATAGATTTCTATTCAGTTTGAAGCCATATAACGCAAAAACAATAACGCAGATATTGCAAATCAAGAGAAGGCTAATTGGATTCAAGTAATTCGTGTTCATACAATGATTCCAATAAAAAAAAATTAATAAAACAGCAGCTAGGCAATTTTAATTTTCTTATGAATGAAGGAAAGAAGTGTGACCTTTAACCAGTTGAAAATGTTATTATTCAAAATTGAATTGAACCACAGGTTAGATTTTACTCAGCGAAATAAAAACAAGAACCATATTCCAAAATCTTCAATAAATGAAATTAATTCTATCGCAGCAAG
>NW_019100629.1:13479-37176 GCF_001856785.1 Myzus persicae | reverse complement strand
GGTACTACATAGTTAATAACAAAAACAGTATAAATATACTACAGCAATTAATAATATTATCGTATTATATCGTCGGCTAAGACGTAATACCTCATAAGTCAAAAATATTAATTTATAAGTTAAAAAAAAATTATGAATAAAATATTATTGAGTCTACGCTAGTCACAAGTCACAACCGGTGTATATCTAAAATCTGTAGTTGTACTTATCGTACAATGTACTATATACAATAATAATATGCTATAATATAATATAGCAATTTTACTTATTGTCTTGATTTCAACATTTTCGTTATTGACTCCCTATTATTAAATATTAATAATACATTATACGTAATTTTCCGTTACCGCACCGCTCTATTCCGCATAACCATAATAATATGCTTCGTCCTCCATCCAGATCCAATATTAAAAAGTCGGGTAAAACCACCGTCTACCGATAAATATTATAACTGTTATCTGTGTGTAAAACGAATTCTATGTTTAGACATGGAACACGTAGGCAATGAGTGAAGTACGGGCCGCGGGGCGCGCGACAACGGTCTGGCGGTGTTAACGATTATTATATTTATATTATATATAGATATGATTTGATTAGATTAATTTTATTTTATTATTTCGTGATTTTGTCTTCAGTACAGTCGTCTGTCAGACGTTCGTTTCTGAGTTTCAGACATTTCACTTGTGTATTTGTGTTTACTCTTTACTGTAAACGATCGTTATCCATCTGGCATCTTGGCATTTTGCGACATTTGCAGTTCGCTTCATTATAGTTCATAGCATTTTACGTACTGTGTAAGCTACACCAGGTAAGTATACAATTTCATTCGTAAAACATAATTTAGGTATATTGTATAATAAAATATAATAATGAATAGGTAGGTAATAGGTATTTTTTATATTTTTTGTCCAATTAAACCAGTAATGCGATTATACAGTTTTATGAACCCTCTATTTTTACCTATTTTAATTTTATAAAGCTTAACTTGAAACACATTTTTGTTTTTATATTAGATAATTTGTTTTTGTTTAATCATTTTTTAAATTTTTTCTAATTATGAAAATCAAATTTGCTACAGACTAAATATACCTAATTAGTAATTATTACTAGGTATATTAATTTTGTTAAGCTTTTGTCAGTAATCTAAATAAGTACCTACCATTATGTCACTCAATAAAAATACTGTTAGTAGGTCTACTAAACGTAGAAGGTTTTTGGAAGATTTAGAAATGGTAGATTATTTGTATGACAATGATACAAATGTAGAATGTGAATTACAACCAAGTACATCACACAATTCTAATTTAGAAAATGCAAATATAAATTTATCAGTTTCAAATTCCAACAATCCATTTACTGACATAAATTTGCCATGTAACCCAATCTTAGGTGATACGCTTTCAATTGATTCTATAAATTTAGCCGATAATGAATTTGAAAATGTGTTGTTTTCTTCAGATTCAGATTCTGATATTGACATTAATAACCACCTTAAAATTAGTGGTACATTTGATGTATTTGAGTGCAATGATAGTATTTTAAAACCATTAGCAAAATGGGCAGTGGCTAACAAT
Organism: Myzus persicae; assembly: GCF_001856785.1. Lineage (NCBI taxonomy): Eukaryota > Metazoa > Arthropoda > Insecta > Hemiptera > Aphididae > Myzus > Myzus persicae. Next base: position 35,602 of record NW_019100629.1, on the reverse strand, counting down.
ATTACACTTGCTTCTTTTTCTTCTTTACTGAAAGTATTAAAAAGTCACAAATGTTTTAAAGATATCCCAGTTTATGCTAGAACTGTATTAAAAACTAACAAAACTAAGCAAGTTAATGATATTCAAATTGTGGAACCGGGTTTGTATTATCATTTTGGGGTCGCTAATGGCTTAAATTCTTTTGGTGATATGCTAGTAAATTTTAATGATGTAATCAAAATTGTAATAGGAATTGATGGATTACCCCTTACAAAAAGTTCCTCAAGTACATTTTGGCCAATTTTAGGATATGCTCGAGACCCTATTATTCCCTATAGTCAACATAATATATTTATTATAGGGTTGTACTGGGGAAGAGAAAAACCTAAATCTTCTAATGATTATTTAAAATATTTGGTTTGTGAACTAAAAGATTTGTATAAAAATGGCATGCAAACAAAGTTTGGTAAAAAAATTGTGATAGTTGATGCTTTTTGTTGTGACTGTCCGGCGAAGAGTTTTATTTTATCTGTAAAAGGGCATGCTGGATATTCATCTTGTATAAGATGTAAAATTGAAGGAGAACGTATAAACAATACAACGTGTTTTTTAGAAACCGACTTTTCTAAAAGAACTCATTTAGATTTCTTAAATCGTGTAGATGAAGATCACCATATCACATCTACTATTTCTATAGTTACTGAAATACCAGGTATAAATATAGTTGAAGATTTCACTCTTGACTATATGCATTTGGTATGTTTGGGGGTTATGAAAAAAATGTTATTACTCTGGTTAGGTGTATTAAAACATGCTCCTGTCAATGTTCGTATTCCAAATCGAAGTGTTAACTGTATTTCAAATAATTTATTGTTATTGAACACGTTTTTACCTAGTGATTTTTCAAGAAAATGCAGGGGGTTAAATGAAATTTGCAGGTTTAAAGCAACTGAATATAGGTTATTCTTATTATATACAGGACCTGTCGTCTTAAAAGATATTTTAAATGATGATTGTTATTTTCATTTTTTGTGTTTACACATCAGTTTTAGAGTTTTCTTATGTCCTGGTAGTTCTGAAAAGCTAGTGAATTTCAGTGAAAATTTAATTACATTTTTTGTTAAAAACTTTAGTGAATTATATGGCCCTCAGTTTGTTTCTCATAATGTCCATGGATTATTGCACATAGTTGATGATTACAGAAAATTTAAATCACTTGAAGAGTGTTCATGTTTTCCTTTCGAGAATTATATGAAGGTTTTAAAAAAGATGGTTAGGAAGCATGAAAAACTACTCGAACAAGTTATTAAACGCTACCAAGAATCTTTATTATTTAACCAACCTGTACTTTTGAAATCTCCTAAAGAAATAAATTATAGAAAACCTCACAGTAATGGACCTTCAGCATTCGAGCACTTAACTGTTCCAAATTTCCAGATAGTTATAAAAAATAATATTAAAATAAATATTAAGTCTACATCTGACAGCTATATAGGTTTCACAGATGAAACTGGTCTTAAAATTTTTAAAGTTTTTAATATATGTCTTGATTCTACCACAGAAAAATATGTTTTTTTAGTTAAGCATTTTGAAACTATTGGAAATTTTTTTGATAAGCCCATCAGTAGTCTTAAATTAGGTATTGCTGTCGTTAAAAATTTATCAGAATTTTATTCCATTATAGACATAGAGAATACTGAATTTGTAAAATATATGATATTGTCTAGTAATAGTAATGTAAATATTGCATACCCTATTTTGCATACATTTATTATTTGAAATAATTACAATTTTAATTATGTTACAATTATTAGTATAAAATGTAATGTATATGTTTTCTTAGGATTATTAAGTTTTTTTAAATTAATGTTAATTAATTGTATTCTATTGTAATTGTATTTAATAGTTTGTATTATTTTTGTATATACCTATAGTGTAATATAAAGATGTCCCAATATTTGGTTGTTGAATTTGAGGATAATTCAATAGAAGCTGTTCCGGCTGGCTGGTTTAAAAAAAAAGAAGGCACATGCGCGTGGCCAACCACTAAAAATACTAACTTTATTAGAAAAAGTGTCGAGTTCAAAAGTATTCCGAATGATGTTGAATACAGTTACCATGCAGCTAAAGTTTTGAAAATATCTGGTAAAAAAATATAGGTTATTTCTGTAACATAATTTAGTCTAAATCTAGTTGTATATATTATTGTGTATACTGTCTTATATTATAAGATATAGGTTATTTTTCAGATTTATTATTGAAGCTAGTTATTGTTAGTATAGACTATATGCATATATTTTACCTTATTTTACAGATTCATTATTTAAAGCAAGAAAAATGGTAAAAAAAGGATTAACAAACATTGATATATCATCTACCGATGATGATATTTTATTAAAACCCAAACAAAGAACGGCTAAAACTGCATCAAGTCTACAGTTTTCATCATCATGTCCAACATTTTCAGGTGTTACATCTAATAAAATTATAAAAATGTTATATAATCAAATGTTCATGATATTCATAACTATTAATATCCAATTTAGCATCTGAAGATGATAACTGCAGCAGTGATGAGAAAATTAAGAAGAACGGTACTAGCAGGACATTATTAAATGGATGGTCGCCATCTCCTAAAAAAGTTAAACGTATGTCCTCTTTATTAGCTAATAAAATTAAATCTTTCAATACTTTAACAGTTAATATTATGTTTATTTACTTTTATTATTGGTTATTTATTTATATTTAGTTTATGAAGGACTGGAAAATCCACCAAATAATAGCCTTACAAAAGATAGTTATATTAATGCTTCAAAGTCATCAACTGTGAAAAAATTATCTTTTAGTGATGATAATAATACATCTTTGAATGGTACTTTGAAGTACAAAAATATAGGTAAATGTTTTAAAATAATACATTTATTTATAGAATTTATGAATATGTGTGGTTATTAAATGGTAGGTGTAGGTAAATCAAATAATATATTTTATTGGTTAAATAGTATTTTTATCAAATGCCATTTATAATTATATAGTTGTTTAAGAATTTATTGTAAAACAAAAATATAGTATCTAATTTTATATATTTCTTTTTTTATAGTTGATCAAACAAATCTTGCTTGTGACCTTATTGATATAAACTCTGTGGATAATTATGTTTTTGAAACTCCCGGGAATCTGAGATATAATAATGTTATTAAATCAACTGATCTTGAACTCGGTAATTATTGAATTAAATTATATTTTACCTTTTAAACAATCAAAAAACTTAATATTTCTCATTTAATTATAGATAAAGAAAACTTAGATGTTATTGTAATATCAGGGACACCTCAATATACCATTGATCCATTACCATCGACCAAAGCCCCAGAAAATGTTGTATCAACTCCAAAAAGTTAGTATGATAAATTAATATAAATTGTTAAATATCCATTTCAACAATACATTGTTACTTAAGATGTTGACTGCACACATAATCTACTTAAAACATTTAAATATTTTGGACTCCAATTTTGCAGATATATGTAGCTATTGTGCTTAATACAGAATGTTTGTATAAACTAAAAAATTTTAATTTAAATTATAAATAAACAATATTTTTTTATGTTCAGGTACTACAGAATTCGAAAAAGAAGTGCTTCATAGACTAACATTTTTAAAATTTGAATTAAAGCGAGCTGTTAATAATCAAAGGGAGATGGTCCAAAGATTGGAAATGATAGAAGCTAGACTTGAAAATATTCCATCACATGACGTATCCACTTTTAACAATAACAATAATGGTGATCTATCATCTTTAATTGATAAAGATTTCAATATTCCTCTTGATAACATAATTGATCTTGAAATCTTTGAAGACAAAATTTCTGACAATAAAGAATTCCGTAATAAATTGGTAATTATATATATATATATTAAATAATAATTGTTGGGTATCGTGGTTTTTTATGCATTATATTTTTTCTTATAAAGTAAAAAAAATTGTGTTTATTTTATTTTTATGTATACTAATTTTTTAGGTAAATGAACTTTCATACATAGGCGGTAAGCATGTTAAAGCAATGGTCAAACGGGTGATGGCAAAATTGTTTAAAGATGAATTATTAAAAGATTTCTCTTACACTGGTAAGAAAGGCAAAAAAAAATTCTGTTGTTTGGGTTGCTGTTCTGTGATTTTTGGTAAGTATTATATTATAATATTTACCATTACTATTAATACACATAATGGAATAGATTTAATTAATTTTGGTTTATACCTAGTGCTAAAAAATACACCCATGTCCCATATATCCTAAATATATTTTTGCTATCCATACAAAATTATGTGTTTATTATAATATATTTGTAAATATTTTCTAGATGCTGTCAAAAAGCAAAATAAATTTAAAAATTCATCTCAAAATGAAATGGAGGATATCATCAAATATGTCCTTGCTCAAGCCCCATTTAACTTAAAAAGAATTTCTGACAAGAATTTCTGACAAGAATTTCTCTACTTAATTATTATTATTATATAATTTTATTTTAATAATTTTTTTAAATTTATAATATGTTCATATTTAATTTTCACAAGCAGTGATGATAGTTAAAGTTTTTTTGTATTATTAATAATATATTATATAATTTTATTTTGAAATTTTTTTTTGAAATTTATAATATGTTCCGTTTATTTTCACATTATATAATTTTATTTAAAAAATATTAGGTATAATGTATAATTATATAATATTCCTAAAACTTATGAAAATCATAATTATAATGTACTTTGTCATAAAAATTAATATATACATATTTACCAATAATATTTTTTATGAAAATAAATAGTTGCACACTCTTATATTATGCCTCCAATTTATTTTACCTAATCTTTACCTGTTTTACATATGTTATCTATATATGACATATATGTATATGTATTATGTATATAGAATATGCAAACTAATAAATAATTTTAAGTATAATAATATTTTTTTTTACAAGTTGTAAAAATATTCCACTGTAACTCTAATATTCAAGAAATATTTTCTCTATTTAATTTAATTAGGAAGAATAATATATATAATATAATTATTGATGATAATAAATTAACCATTATTAGATATATAATTTTCAATATATAATTAACGTAAGTCGTTAATAAAAATTAAATATTTGTTTAGAAATATTTATCGTAAAACTCCAAATGGTTCAAATGTAGTTTATTAAACATTGATAAAATATTTAAAAATGAAAAATCAATAACAATTAAATATTTATTAATCACCAACATTTTTTTAAAAATATTTATTGTACTTAAAATAAATATATGTATGTTGTGTGGGATTTAAAGTTTTAAACTTGTAAAATTCATCAACATTTCGAAAATTATTAATCATTGTAGGTAGGTAATTAAAAATTTTGTTATGGTGAATAAACAATACGGGTTCGGGTGGCAATATTGTGCTAACCAGTTCCCACCCGTTCCCGGTTTCAAAAAGGAGGGAAGGTAATTAAAAAATTATAAAATGTTCAATTTTTATAACTAAGGATTGAAAATTAAAAAAAAAGATTCTCATAAACAGTTTATACTGCTACAAAAATATCTACTAGATTCACTTTCCTATCTGAAAAGATGCTGTTGAAGAAAATCTAAGCATTTTTACAGTCACCTAGCTATTTTCACTTATCACGGAGAGGCCCCCCTATCAATTAAGCTTAACACAAAATATTTATTCTTTGTAGGTAATAGTCTGATAAAAGTATAATACAGAAAACATCCTACAGCCATTTCATATAAGAATAAATTTATCAATAATTATTCATAAGTACATACTTGGAAACAGTTCTACCATATTTAGTGTTGTACGTTTTTGTAATTTTGTTGGAGTGGTATTTATTATATCATCAACATCAACATGTGCATCTAAACACAAATTGTATGTTATATTTTTTATCAAAAATTAAGAAGTAGCACTCATACGTAACAAAAAAAAAAGTGCATAGATACGTAATAATTTACCTTCAACTTTCGACTCTTTTTTTGATATTCTCCACGACCAAGATTTAGGAGATTTAATAACCAAACCATCGCATTCATTATTGTCTATATAGTTAATAATATAGTTGAAAATAAGATATAGTCACTTTCATTAGAATATAAATTTGTATATTGTATGTTCTAAACTACATAAGTGCATAACGTTATTTTTTAAGTATTGGATTATTTTATATTTACCTTTACTTAAATAACTTTTGGGTACAGCATTTGGATTTAAACGTGATTTCGGAGCAGCTGGGTTTGAATAATCATTCTTTTCAAAATGAGCTGAGCAGATTACTTTTCGTCTCAACTTTTTTGGATTAAGAGCTTCTAATTCTATGTTCCCTATTCAATAAATATATTTGATAACTAAGGCTGGGATTTGTATGTAAATACATATTTTTACTAAAACGCGATAAATTAATTGTTGCAAATGATAAATTCGTTTCACGTAATTTGAAATAAAATAAGACGTATTTAATTTTACATATTTCGTCATCTATACATATTTTTACATAATTAGTAAGATTTCCGCTTTTATTTTACATATTTCGTAAATTTTGATAATAATTTCGATTATTTAGTAGTATTATACATTTAAACTTCGATAATTTTAACCACATTTTATAATATTTATTGATTAGAAAATAGAAATTAAAAACGATGAATTGTATTTTAATTTATCTCGTTAACATATTTTTAAATTTTTCTTATTACATATTCTTTATTTTATTTAACATATGTTTGTAATTTTAATTACATATTTATGTACCTACATATTTTTGGTTTTTTATTACATATAAATCCCAGTCCTATTGATAATATAACATATTGTAGTCGTTTATAAGTTGTAACCAAATTGCAAATCTTTTTACAACTGTTATTTAAATACATACCAGAGTTTATAATCCATTTCCTTGATTCAACTTCATTAGTAGGAAATTGGTGAAATATTTTTAGAGAATTATTTCGCGTATTCTGACATCCTCTGTACATGCATCTGTCACCACCCATATTTTAATTTATTTAGATTGAATGACAAATTTTAATGAAAAAAATAACACAAGACAGGAGTAGTGAATAGTGCTTTACACGACGTCGGTAAGCAAACAATGTGGTCAGTAAATTATCAATGTGTTTACTGTTTACTATCATAGATATTTTAATTTTAACAGTGCAGTTATAAATAAACCAAATAATAAATATACACAACGCGTTTAATGCGGACGAACAGTTTTATGTGGAGGGAATATTTTCGATATGCCTTTAATATTTTCGGAGATTTATACACCACGCCAGTGTTTGTCCTAGCAGATAGGTACATTTAAATTGTATAGTTTTAGACAGCTCTTTTATTTTCCTCATTTCCTGTCTACCTTAAGAGGACACTACACCCGAATGTGTTGTCTCCATCGTACAAGTGCTTAGCATACCAAATTTTACGCTCAGCAGATCACGTTTATCTCCGTCAATTTAAAATTTAGAGTGAATTGACCTATTATAAAAATACAAGACACAAAATTCAAACATCAGACGCTTATAAAATATTATGAAATTACACAATTTTTTTTTTTAAAGTAAGTACGTTACTTATGAGGAAAAAATTGAGCAAATTTGTTACTCTCAGAATCTAAAACACGCATTCTGTGCACAAAACGTTGAAAAATTACGTATTTAAAAAAAAAAATAGGTAATTTATGTGAATAATTTGAGTATATAATTTTATAAATTTGTACCAACTATTAATTAAAGTTTAGTTTTATTTTGTTTTTTTTAGCCTAGCAGTACTAAATTGTTTTATTTATTTGGATTATTAATTATCATAGGTACTTAATATTCATTACTCTAATTTATTAATTATATTAATTGTTTAAAGCAGTGGATATTTTGTATGCAGATCAGTTGATTTTTATTATGTCCTATCACTGTAACAGTAAAACCGCGTTGCGGATTTCGGATTATACATCGAGTAGTGAGTACCTAACTATGAACTACGCTCTGCATGCAGGATATATGCTGTAGTATTACCATAATGAGATAGTGTGAAATAAATAAATAGTATGGACTATGGAGTATAATATAGACTGGTAGTCAATTGACAATTATGGAATGATGTGCCTCTCCTGAAATCGCTGTGCCATTGCCATTCGCCAACCAGACGTGACTACAGCGATTACAACGTTACCCGACCACACTAACCATGCGACTACAGCGCCTCATAGCGTTACCCGACTCTTATCGTGCCACCGAAAAACCGGCCAGTGAGCAATCTATAGTATTTATAATCAATGCTAATACTAATGCTCATGAGCAGTATAATTATAGGTGCATTCTTACATTAATGGACAACAGCATTCGTCCACATTATCTTGATCATTAATGACCGTATCCGGAGCATTATAATTAGAGCTGGTGCACTCTTCCGTTATATTCCTGGTTTGGCAAACAGGTAATTGTCCGCATTCGTCCGCATTATCTTGATCATTAATGACCGTATCCGGAGCATTATAATTAGAGCTGGTGCACTCTTCCGTTATTTCCCTGGTTTGGCAACCAGGTGATTGCCCGCGTTCGTCTACATTATCAGGTATATTGTTACCCATATACAGAGGTGTGTCCAGGACAACAATTCAGGATAGGCCCACGATTATAAGAAAATATTGAAAATTATGCACATTTTTTTAAGGAAATTTTTAATAAAATGTATACCTATTATTTAAAATGTACAGTTTAATCATAATATAATTGTAAAACCCTATTGAATAATACATACTGAATACCCTTTTTACAAATTGTGAACCCTTAAATCCGCCACTGTCCGCTGGACACGCCTCTGCCCATATAGAACTATAATAAGTATAAATTAGTATAATTACGCAACGTATATGGCATTAGACGAATTATTTCATCTAAAGTATTCTCCCGACGGACGTTGAAAACAGGCAAACAATCATGTTCTTGTATTTCTGGATCGCATCTCAGATTTGCTTTGCGTTTACGACACGTCTGATTTGACGATTCGGTTAAAATATTTGTTATTATATTTATCTCGTGTAAGACTTTATCTGATGGATGAATGATGCCTCCGAAAACTGATGGCCAATTGTCTTGGATTACATTGAATCTAAAAGAAAAGAATAGAAAATAGAAAAATTAAATGTCCATCACAGAATTTAGATGATTATATTAGACTATATTCGATAGGTACTCAGGGTAAGTGTAGATAGCCGGGCGTTCACGAACTTTTCCAAAATCTCCTGGGAACATAACAGCTAACTGTGGTGTCCTTTTTCTGATCCAAGTGTTGACAGTTTCTAATCGTTTAACATCGACTGCGTCTACCTGAAACAAAATCTTGAAAATAATGAAACTAAGCTCTTGTCGTTTAGCATTGTCTAAAAATCTTCCATAATCCTCTTGGGATATATTATCAAAACTTTTATTTGAGAAATGAGCGGCCATTTCTTGTATTACTAAACCAGTGCATTTCCTAAAACTCAACATTTTAAAAAATAAAATATATTTAAATATATTGTAAAAACTAAAAGTTTAAATTATATATATTATATTAAAATTCTTTGTAGTAATGTAGAAAAATATAAGTTGTAATAAATATAAACTGTTTATACATTTATAAATATTTATATTTATTACTGTTCGTAATTATGTATACATATCTAATTCATTAAATCCAAGCAATACTTATATGAAAACAAATATAAATACTATTAAATTAGGTACCTCTAACCAAAACATTTAAAAATGCCGATGATTGAATATTCCCAGCAGGGTTTGATGCCAAACATTGAAAGATGCCTGTATCCATTACCAGTAAATCAGATATTTTTAAATTGGTCCTGTAACATTTTCAGTAATATATGAATATTTCCATTGAAATCTTTTGTACCTACTCATAAATATTGCAATTTCACTTAAAATAAATATTAATGATTTGTAGAAAATTCAATAATGGTAATGTTACTATTGTATATAAGAAATAATTACTCACCCATTAATAACCTGCATGTATTCGTTTGGTTTAATTATATCACCATTTTTTAGCCAAATAACTTGCGGTGGAGGTTTACCGGTTACTTCACACTCCAAAGTAATGTTTTCTTTTTCAAAACCTATTGTGTCTTTAGGTGTATGAATGAACTGTGGTTTAACTATAATTATATACAACAATAAACATAGCAATATAGCATGGCGGTGAAAACCCTAAAACATTATTATGTAAATACTAACCAAGAACATCGGTCGGTTGTTTTTTAAATGGCGACAAACCTGTATAATTATTGTTAGTAAATAAATGATTATAATTCTTCATAAAATTTAACTTACGTGCAAGAATTACAGATGCAGTACGGCTAACCACGACACCAATACTATCAACAAATGCTACACATTTGTACGATTCTAAACCTTCAGAAATACCTTTATTGTCATTATTGAAAACATTTTTTATGAGCAGAGACCCATTTTTCAAAATAGATCTAAAATATAAGAACCAGTGTTTTTATGGAGTAATATAAACTTATTAAAAATACAATTTTGGCATTGTAAACTAAAACAAAACTATTCTAGGACAATTTACCTTCTCGTATCTCCTATAAAATCAAGTTTTTCTCCATCGAGAGTCCATTCATATTGAGGAATTTTACCAAAACTATAAAAATCTGCTACACAATCCAATCGCACGGTTTTACCGGCAGTAGTTACTATATCACTTGGTTCAGTTATAAGCCCAACATAACCTATTGTTGACAAATTATACAAGCAAAATTAGTAATATTAAGAGGGATTATTAACATTTGCTTGGACACTAGCGACGAGTCTGTGTATAGAAAATAAAGCATTTATTTTGTACTCACTTCGTACCGGCGTGGTGAACATTATAATATTTAAAACTAAAATAATCATTTTTAAGCAGCTGCTTAAATTTTGCGTCTACTAAATAGTACTAATACGGTACTAATAAGTACCTATAATAACATTATTACACATTATAACATTGCACGTTACGTTAGCAAATTTTGAATAAGTCGTAATCAGGTATCACATAGTTCAATAGTTGATAACAATGTAGTACTGTAAGCGCTAACAGTGGTTTGATGATTTGTGATGATTTATGAATTTATGATGCACCGGAGTCTGCGTGTCTTTATTAACTTATCGTTGATGATGATTTTATTATTTTCAAAAGCGCCAAGAAAAACCAAATTCAATTTTGTGAAAATGACTGACTCGGTTAAGTTTATAGACTCACCCGGAAGATTTAAGCCTCTAAAACCGGTCAACAAACTACAAAAAGCATACCAAAGGAAAATGATTTTAGACTACGAAAATAAATAAAATAATTATTTATACCAATAAACATTAAGATAATTTATTTAAATTTCAATCAAAGTGTACAACCACTTGTTTTTAATATATTATATATTATAATATATTTTACTATTTTAGATATACATAAAGCTTTTATATTTTTTTAACAGCTTCTTCAGCAAACCGTAATCTGGTTTTCCAGCAGGTTCCAGATTATAAATTATAATCATAGTTTCAAAATAACCTGTAAATAATTTACACAAATTTAAAATATCAAAAGAGCGGTTTATTGTTGTTATTTTTTCACTAAAAGAATTTATAACACTTACAATGTGGCCGTGTGGCTGTCGTATATCAGTTGAAAAACATTTAAAATACATAGGCTCAATTTTTTTTTTATAAACATTTAAAGATCGAATTTTGACAAAATTTATCAAATTTAAAATTGAATAATTATTTTGTAATTATAAATGTATAAAACGTTTTAAACTTTTATATCCAAGGATTGAGAATTTAAAACAAGATTCAACGTAAGTAGTTAATTCTGTTACCAAAAAATCTAAAAAATACATAGACATAGCTTATTTTTATAGTCATTTTAAATTCAAATTTGGACGAAATTTTTCGACTGGTGCGCTAAGCCAGAGCCGGGCCCCGCATCAGTGATTATAAAACTACTAGTATTTAAACAAGCCGTTCGCGCTATCTTTTCATCGTGTTATCAACATATTTTTATCTTTTGTTTATCAATACTCCAGTGGCAGGCTTTTAAAATGATAACAACTTTAAATTTACGAATTCTCGAGTGTTTGATTTTCTCGAGATTGTGTAGCTTTAATAGTGTAATAAACATGTCTCGATGCCTACAACTGCAAGTGCTGTGGACACTTAACCTGATCGTCTACTACGCGTATTGCCTGAGAATCACGGAGCTCAGAATCGAAGAATATACTCTCGTGGGACATAGCACCAGACTTCAGTGCAAATATGACCTACAGGGTTAGGTTTTTTGATTTAAATTATTTTGGATTTGACTGAATTAGAGAAATTTTGGAATAAGGTCTCATTTAGTCAAATCCAAAAAAGCTTGGTCAACATGCTCTTACCTACTCGGGTATAAAAAAATACGCGTAAGTACAACTTATCAAATCGAAGAAAGTTACGGTACTTGGAATAACTTTTGTTCTAATTAATATTTTTAATTTATCATTGAGAGACTCTATGTAAAATTTATTTATTTTTATGTTTATTTTTTAGTACTGCTTTTTTATATCTCGTAAAATATTAATCATATCTGCACTTGGTCAATTTTTCCATACAATAATATGGTTGAAATAACCCATTTTATAATGTTATTTTTATTTTATTTATTATTTTTTCATTACATTACATATATATGTATTGTTGTTGTTGAGCACAGTTTTGGGCATAGTTTGTAAAAGTTCTCTTTTTTTCTGCATATCTTTATGTTGTTTAACTTGTATCTAAAATAACATTACGCATTAAATAAAAATATCAGTAAATTTTTATCATGTTCATAAAAAAAATAATATTGATAATATTACATACTAAATGTGCTACCTCAGCTATATGAAGCCTTGTTATTTGTGAAATACCTGGATATTCGGATTTCACAAGCTTAATAGACTGATAGCATAGGCGAAGAGCAGCTTTAGCATTACCCTCTCCATTCCTAATATGAAAATGAAACACATTGTCAAATCAAATATTCAAATTATTAAAAATATATTTACTTTGCTGCCAATTGAATAGCATTTGGATCAAATGAAACATTTCCAATTAACCTATCCAGGATTATTTTTTCTAACTGCTCAGATGTGTATGGCTTGAATAGTAATGTTTTAATTTCCTATAAACAAATTGAAAGGACAAATCTTTAATAACTATTAATAAGGTAACTAATTTTTCATGCATCTATTATCTACATTTGTGCTAGTTACAGGTCCTGTTACTACTCGTTCAAGCCAATCCATACTATTAGCAGTTGTTATAACAATTAATTTGGAGCCACTATTATTACACCACTTCAATATATTACTCACAACTTCTTGATTACCACAACTTAAAAAGTCCACCTGAAAAATTAAGGTTCGAAAATTTAAAAAAAATGTTAATTCAGTACTTAAATAGTTAAATTACATCATCAATCAATAAAATTGTAGATATTTCTTGAACTTTTGTCCGTAAAAAATGATCATTAAGGAGTGTTTGAGCTTTGTCAGATGATACTGTTTGTGTGGTTAACTTTTTCCATATGACTGAAAATGCTTTATGTGGATCATTAAGCCTTAATCCACTTACTTCCACAAACTAAATAAGATATTAACTTATAATTATTCGCTACTCATACAGAAAATAATTATTAAAATGTATTATAAGTTAAAAATTACTTGAAATCTATTTTTTAATAAAATATTAGTCTTTAGTGCATTTATAACATGTTGAATGGTAGTGGTTTTTCCTGTACCAAGTTTACCTGTGGTATGTATAACACTACAAACATCTCCAGCGTGATAATCTTCTGCAAGATAGGAATAAACCAATGCACACAAGGGATACAGAAGAAGAAGAAACTACTAGTGCAGTATTAGTAAGTATATTTTAATATTTATACTATATATAAATTTATATTTATGAAAATATTTTTATTATAATTAATACAAATAAAACAAATAATATTTTATATTATTCAAATATAATTTTACTTACGATACAAATTATAAATGCAATTAAGTATATACTAAAAATATAAATAAAAATTAGTTGCATAAATCTTGCCAATCAACTCGTCCTATGTCTGATACGTAATACATTTTAAATTCATCGCGGATTTCTTGTACTTCTAAAGCAGATTTTCGTGGGATTTGGGGCAAACTTTGGAATGATGACATTCCTACTAGCTGTTGTCTCCAATATCCTGGATTTAAAATTCCTGTGTCCATATCTTCGACATCAAAACTACCACTTGGACAATATACATGTTTTGAGTTCTTGCTACTTCTTAAATAATTATGTAGGTAAATGCATGCCATTGTAGCAGCCTCGGCTTTTTTTGGTTCCAACAACATAGGTTTTCTAAAAATTCTAAACACAGAAGATAGAATACCAAATGCATTTTCAATAATTCGGCGCCCTCTGCTTAGTCTGTAATTGTGTATTGTTTTTTTTTATTATTGTATGTTATTTTTACACTTTTTAAAGGAAATATCTCAAACTACTATTAACTCTGTAGAGCTTAATTCACCAATACCTACAGAACCCGTAGTAAGCAGTGCAATTTCATCTCCGATAGAAACGCCTAGAAATTCTGGGAAAAAAAAAAAAATAGTTCCGAAAATGAAGTAATGAGGAAAAGAGCTTTTGATATTCTCGAAGATGTATATCAAAATCGTGGAACAAGAGATGAATTTACTCTTCTCGGTGATGAAGTTGCAATGCAGGTCAGAACTCTTACATCATCTTATGCTCGCTCTACTGTTAAGTTCAAAATACAATCACTTCTGTATGAAGCCAGATTGGGGTATTACGATGAACCGCAAGTTAATTATCAAGGTAATCAGTGTTTAATATAAATACATTTGAATTTTATGAATTACGTAATTATATTTTTTAGGTTTTGAAAATTCAACAACACAACAATTGACACAACACGGTACTCAGGCAGCAACTCAATCATCTCAACCGTTCAACCAAAGCTGGGAACAGGTTTTAGAAGATGGTACTCAAAATGAAGATGCAAGTACAAGCCAAATAACATATCTTTAATCTAAGTTTTCATTTTATTTTCAATTATTATAAGATTAATTTTTATAATTTCCTACACATACTACTTTAAATTTTTAAAAATAAAAATGTTCAAATTTGGTTTGTAAATTGTTCAAATTTTTAATAATCTATTAAAAATGTAATACTTAAATTATGCACAGCTAAAATTAATAATACTAATAAATAATAATACATTTTGTTTACTTTTAGTATTATTCTATTCAAAATGTAAATGATTTACCTTAACGTAATGTTTCAATGATGAAATTAATGCTTCACACACTTCAGGTACTATGAATGAGATGGATGGTTGTGATATTTTAAATAAATAGGATAGGTCCATGAACGAATCGCCCGATGCCAAGAAACGAAGAGTAACTGCCAATCTTTCATTTATTGATATAGGTACTCGAAAATTTGTGTTCTGGCGTTTTATTTTAGGACCGATCATTTTTAAAATATCTTGAAAATCAGTACATGTCATCCGTAGAAAATTTTGAAACGTGCTACGAATACCTTCTCCTGGACTAAAACCTATCATGTCATCTTGGATGTAGTCTGCAAGCATACGATTTCCATTATATTTGCTTCTATCTAAACTTGTTCTTGTCCAAACTCGGCGTTTTTTTTTTGGTTCGTCTTCACTAACTAAAATAAAAGCTGCTGCTGCTAAAATAATATCTTCATCAGTAGACATTTCTTTATTACTAAAATATATTTTATATTCACTCAAATAATAAATGAATTACAAAATTGAACTACACTACACGACGGACGAAATTCAACTGATGATGTGGCCACGTGGGTCCGGAAAATAAATAAATTAGTTTTTATAAATGTCGAACGTAAAATGTCGAACGTATATAATAATAAATCTACAAATCGACATCACGTTCGACACGACACGTATGTTGTCGATCGACTGGTGTCGATCCAGTGTAATACCGGCTTTAGAATTAATTGTATCGTTTTTATTCCCAGTCTATTTTGTAGCCGATTAATGGAAATACAAATAATGTGTAATTATGATATGCGATTGTCATATGGAGCCATACCATTATCTTAATCGTTTTTAAACGTGATTTTACTTAAGTGTAATTTAGAAAATAATAATGTACGTATATAGAGACTGTGCAGTCGTACACCTAGCGCTCCCCGTAGTCAATGTACTTACTTTTACCGGGAAAGAAATCAAGCGCGCATTGGGCATAACGTATTGTGATGTACGTAAATGCCTACGTTTAATACTTTAATGTTTAATTTTAATGTATCGTATTATTTGTTATACTACAATAATATTACATTTTACATGTTTCCATTGTGATCTATAAATATTTTTATAGATACCTATATAATTCATTAAATTATAATATATGTTGAATGTTGATAACTGATAAATCGACAATCGAATTAATTAATGCTTTACGTACGACGTATTGTACCTAAAGACTAACTAAATTAAACTATTTTTCACATAGGTGTTTTGATTTTCCTTATAATAAACAAATATGAGTAAAAAATCTAATAACAATTGTTGTGTGGTGAATTGCAATAATACGTACAAAAATAGTACAAATATCAAATTTTATAATTTTCCAAATCGGGCACATGAGAAAAAAACTAAAGAAAGTTGGATTAAAGCAGTTAACAGAGTCGAGTAAGTAAATGAGAAAATTAGAATAACGCCTACCTATATTATAATAGGTATACCATTTAAAATAAAAATGTATAAAATGTTAATAATGTTGTACATTTATAGTCATATTGATGTATTAATTTTAATTATTTATTACATTGTTATAGTATTGATGGAAAACCTTGGATTCCAACAAAAAACAGTGTCATTTGTAGTGCTCATTTTATTGGAAATAGGAAATCACTTGATCCAAGGAGCCCTTCATATATACCAACAATATTTCCAAAAATTTACAGAAAGAAATTGAATGACCCATTACAGCAAAGTGCAAGATATGAACGAGCTATTAATCGTAAAAGCCTAGTTATTGAAAATCAATCAAACAATACTGATGAAGTTCTAAGAGGTGTACCCCTTATTGTGGATCAAAATAATATAAATACTTCAGTTAGTATTTGTACACAAGTAGCATTTGATGTGCCTAATGATAATTTTATTTTTTCTTGTGATTTTCATGGTAATAGTGTTAACACTCAAGTATCGATTCCCAAATCATTTCATAATTTTACTAAACCCACAATGGTTGAAAAATCTTGTGGGTTAGAATTTGAACAATCAACATTTTGTTTTTCTAAAATTTCATTTCATGGATATGATTCAATCAAGTCAGAAAATTCATTAAAAGACTTAACTGGCACAACTTTTCAAATATTTAACTTTTTTTTGACCCTTTTACCTCAAAGTAATAGATTAATTATAAGTAAGGAAAATACTCTTTTAATTTGTTTAATGAAATTAAAACTTGGGCTAACGTATTCATCTTTAAGCACATTTTTTTCAATTCACAGAACTACTGTTAGCAGAGTTTTTTCAGAATGCTTATTATTTTTAAGCCACAAATGTAAACATTTAATATTTTGGCCAAGTAAAAGTACAATAATGGAAACGTTACCAGAAGTTTTAAAAAAAAATTACCCTCATTGTAGGTGCATTATTGACTGTACAGAAATTCGGGCAGAACAACCTAAAACTGTGGAACAGAGGGTTTGTATGTATTCACATTATAAAGGAGGATATACTATTAAAGTACTTGTTGCCATTACTCCAAATGGAATGGTTAGTTTTTTGTCTAAATCGTATGGTGGTAGATCCAGTGACAGTTATATCACTAACGATTCTGGTTTTTTGAATAAACTTGAACCTGGTGACCAGGTCCTTGCGGATAAGGGGTTCCCTGGAATAAAAACAGGTGTTGATGGTCAAAACAGTATTCTTGTAATTCCTCCTATGCTCCATAATGGTAGATTTACCGAGGAAGAAGTTCTAAGCACTTATAATGTTGCTAGTGTTAGAATACATATTGAGAGGCTTTTTGCTAGGTTAAAAACGTTTAATGTACTTAATAAAATAACATCTGATCTATTGGTATATATAGATAACATTTTATTTATCTGTTGTGTGTTAGTAAATTTAAGCAATCCAATAATAAAACAATAATATACATTTATGTAAAAAAAATTTTTAATTTTTAATATTTTTTTTATTAACAATGTAAACTATTAAATATATGTAAGTATGATTTGAGACTTATATAACTCATATAATATATATTTATCACATAAACCTGTTGCAACATGATTATTTATTTAATTTTACATAAGTTTGGTAAATAATATGAAAAATAAAATATATCTATCTTAGGAATTAAGTTAGACAAAAAAATTGGATCTCTTTTTATAACCAACAATAAAGGTTCTATAAAATTGAAAATATAAAAGTGACAATCACTTAAACCTGTACAGTACATTAAAATTTGAATTTGTGTATAATATACTTGGCTAGTTTTCAAAACAATTTCTTCATTTGAAATTTGTAAATAAGACAGATTTGGTATTCCAGTACTTGGATCAATTATTGGTTTTTTTTTACAGGAACTAGGACATTTAATTTCTAATACTGAGATAATTTCTCCATTTCTCAAAATCAAACCATCAGGACTAGCACAAATCCAAGGTTTGGAGGAATGAATAATTAGTCCACTTTTAATTATATCAAAATTGTATGAAGAAGAGAACAACGTAAATGCTTTGTTTTCAGTCTGCAATCCATATAAAACATTTGATGCTCCTTTTCCTTTAATTTCAATCTCATTTATTAAAGATATGGCCAATTTATTTTTACTTTCATCAGATGTAGATTTTAATGTTTTTATTTTATGAGCTTTTGAACTAGCTGAAATGCGAAGCTTTCTGTATTCTAACCAAAAATTGTTTTGGGATTGGTCCAGCGTTAGATTGAAAATCTGTTTAATTGTATTAGCATTAACAGAAATATGAAGATAGAAAAAATGTGTTCAACACAATTTAATGGAAATATAGAATAATTTGAAGCCTCATTATGAGCTTGTTTCTTAATAAGGTTAAATAAGTGTACAGCATTTTTTTCAATTTCTAATTGTTCATCAATAGTATCAATTATATTAAATAATGTTTTAGAGCATATTCTATCGATTTCAGTCCGTTCCTCTTCATAAATATTTCTAGATACAGAGCATGGTATTGAAAGTATATTATGGTCCTGAATGAGTATTTTATGATTTATTGCAGGTACATCAATATTTAAACGTTTTTGTGGGAAAAGTTCTGAAATAGTTTTCCCTTTCTTATATAAATTTTCACCAAATTTTGAGGGCTTTCCCCATACCTGTGGCTCATTTGTTTTTGATGTCCCCTCATCATTATTAATAAAAATCATTATTGTTGCAATATGTTTGCAGCAAGATCCAGCCCCAGCTGCACATTGACACGATGCATTTTTAACATTTCTTAAACCGTCTAACTGTTAAAATATTAAACAAATTTTATAAAATCTACTACAGATAAAATCGTATTTAAATTACCTCAAGTTTCACTTTATAAGGCTCTAACGTAACACTTGTTTGCCTAACAACTGAACCAGTTATTACACTTAACCCATCAATTAGCTTCAGTTCTTGAACTCCAAACACATGATTACTCTCATATAACATTTTACCTTTGTCATTTGTATATAAAAAGTGTGGTTTAATACTTTGAAATCCATACTTTATTATTAAACTGCTCATTGTTATAAAAGAAATTTGTACACTACAATTATAAAAAAACTTATTAGGTACCTACTAAATGTAATAATGTAATACCAAATAGCTAAGCTTATATAGATATTAGATGGGTTTTAATTTGGAAAACCATATAATACCTAATTAAATTTGAATTATCATTTTTATCAACAACCTTCTTAATGAATGCGACTATCAAATTATATTATCAATGAAACAATACCATAATTAATTGATTATTATAATTTGTAATATTTGTTTTGTATTACCATTTATTATAAATAGTACTATTTATAATCAATGGTATTACGCTTTAATACAATGTATAACATAACAACATCGTCCCGGGATTAGTATTCTTATTGTCCACCAGAGCGCGGTGTTTCCTGGCATTTGCACGGGGAATTATTGATTCCGCCNAAGGGGGACGGTCTTCAAGTCCTTGCTGTAGGAGCTAGAAAAAAAAAAAAATTAAATTATATCTTAATTTGAAATTTTCAATATAATATTGGACTAAAATTTTAAAATTCTTACGTTCAGGTCGATAGGTGTTCTTTTTTTTCTTTTTCGCTATAAAACATAATTTAAAAAACATTTAATTAGATTATGTAGGTAGATTCTATGTTATAAACAAGGCAATCTAAAATACCTTCTCTGGTGGAGGTGGATTGAAATTCGGGTACCCTGGATTCCCGTAGGCATCCAGGGTACCGCGAATTGCATCCATGGTATACTGACTAGGAGTAAATAATAGGCGTGTCCCAGGTACAACCCACTGTATTTGTGGGTTGTATCTGGGATACACGCCTATTTCACCAGTGATGTTTTTCTTATGGTATTTTTTTTCAAATAAAACCTAGAACAAAAATGACTAATTAATACAATAGTTACAACTATGAGGCCAATAATTATTTAAAAATTATGAACTTACAGCTGTTAAACGTTCCGGATTGCGCAGCCAATCGGTCACCGTTAGTATTGGAGCTGCATTTATACCCTCCACGCCACATAGTGCATTTGTGTAAGCCAGCATCATATCTTCGGTCACATCGGTGGCCGGGATATTACGGCTGTACGCCGTATATTCCCGGACCACCAATGCCACCAGAATACGGAAATGCATATTATGACTGAAATGAACAATGACAAATTCCAATTAATATATATATATGTATAATAGATGGTATTATAATAGTATAAATTATTAAATTTCTACTTAAAACACTACCAATAATTATTTTTTGAGAACTTTTATTCTAACCATATAAACCATTATAAAGTAAGTAATTAATTGTTTTTAAATTAAACATTAATGAAAAAAGAATGGTAATGCTAATTTATTGAATATCGATGTGGAAAGTTTAAAAGCAGAAATTATGGTTTGCTTGAGGTGGTGATGCATAGCAAATCGGGGGATATTTTCGTTTTTAATTGTCCGAGCGAGCGCAGCGAGTGAGTGACCCCGCTCGGTGACTCGGTGCAACAAAAATGCAATTTTCTGAACCCTGTGACCCACTTGGGGAGATGTTGCATAGAAAATCGGGGGATCAATTATTATTGTACCATCGTTTTAAACAGGTTAGAATACGTAAGTACAAAAAAATAACAAAAATGGTCCTCCGCGCGGCATTATAGTAGTGCTGCTCGCATGCGTATAAACGTAAAATCTCAAACTTTGGAAGGCTGTAACTTCCAAAATAATCATTTCCGCAAATTAATTTTTACACCATCGTTTTAAACTCGTCGATATACATAGGTTTCCGAAAAAAAAATCGAAAAATTCGAGTGGGCGCTAAACTAGACTTGTTCCATTTATAAATCCCAAGCTAACCTAACCTAGAATCCCGAGGACAAATAAATCCCAAACAATATATACAATACCATAGACGGTATTACACAGAAATGGGATTTTCTGCCTATGTACCTACCTACCAAACCTACCCACCTAGCCAAAAGATTAATATTTAAGAGGACGTTATACCCGCATGGGTTGTCTCCGTCTTACAAGTGCGTAACATAGCAAATTGTAGGGCAAACGTAAATTGCGCCCAACGAAAGGAAATAGTTGTAAATTGCGCCCGCTATTTTTCAGGTATAAATTTTTGTGTAGTAAATTGCGCCCGGTATTTTTCAGGTACACATTTTTGTGTAGTAAATTGCGCCCGGTATTTATCAGGTACAAATTTGCGCCCTATAGAAGTATTATTTTTATGATTGTCATTTAGCATTACCCAGAGGACACCACGAGGAGGCGACTATCACTGTCCTCCAAAAA
>NW_019100629.1:2811-11308 GCF_001856785.1 Myzus persicae | reverse complement strand
TTAAAATACTCATAACTCGCGTTAAAATTAAAATATAATAAAAAACCTATGAGGTTGCCTAGATAATAATCTTAAGTTTAGATTTTATAAGAGGTCAATTCACTTTAATTTTTAAATTAACGGAGCTACACGTGTTCTGCTGAGTGTACAATTTGCTATGTTACGCACTTGTAAGACGGAGACAACCCATGCGGGTATAACGTCCTCTTAATAAATTATAAACGTGGTACTTACATGACGACTGGAACAGAAATGTCGGATCCCACTTGCCAACCAAATCCCAGACAATGCATATACCACTATTGTCGGCATACCTAATCAGCTGTTCGAGTTTCTCTTCCATATTGTTCTATAGCCGTGTACGGGCTTCAGGCACTTTTCCCGAAATTTCATGGTGGAAAAAAACAGGAAATCTCAAACACGGCCCCCTCAATTTGTTTCATTTTTTATTTACAGGGGGCCGATTCCGCTAACGCGTGTTGGTCGCATTAAGCGTAGTTGGCATTATTGGAACGTTAGGATATTATCAGCGCATTCGACGTTATCATTTAAGCTATTCTCTTAAAGACGTAAACGACGTTAACTGTTAACTTCAAATATCACGTAATCTTATTATGTTAATGTCCAAAACATTTTTTTTAAACATTTATATTTTTTTATTTTACCATGGCTGTTTCAGGTTTGAATAAGTAAGTTTATTTAAAATATTTTTCATACTATTATAGTATAATATAATATAGTATATTATTGTAATATAAGTATATAGTATTATACGTTTAATATGATACTTACTTACCTATATTTGTGTAGATTTCAATAATGCATTTTTAGTTTATTACTAGTTATACTTATTATTTACTCATTTTTAGTTTGTTAATTACAGTTAAATTGTTTAGTAGTACATGTTTAGACAGTACTTAACCCATCATAAGAATAATAAATTATACAAATACCAACAGTGTATTAACAACTTTTTTCTAGCTTTCTGTGCATCAAATTCTTTAATAAGATGAATCTAATTCATTATTTGTAGGACACTATTCTCAATAGACATTATAGCTAATTATGACATAAAATATATTAAACCTATAATTTACATTAAATTAATGATTGTTTTGAAATAGCTTAAGAAAGAAGGCTACATACGAGCAGAAAGAATTGATTACCTCATTAATAGATGAGCATGATGGAATGCGAACTAGAAAATTTTCTGCCGAAATGACTTATCAAAAGTATCAAAACCTATGGAATGAATTAACATTACAACTTAATCGTATAGGACCTTCAAAAAACGTCAAAGACTGGCAAAAAGTTAGTTTGTTTTTTTTTCAATCATATTACATAAAACTATTAGAGTAATACTATTATAACTTAAAGTACTTGCTTATTATAAATACCTACCTTTTTAACACTTTTCTTAAGTTTGGTTTCACGTCTGTCTGTGATCAAATCTTGCGCGCTCGATTTGAGGCACTTTTTGAAGATGAAAAATTCTGAAAATTGGTATAGACCTTGGTCTTGGATGACAATACAATAATCCGTTGTCATTTTGGGACATGGACCAAAAAAAAAAAAAGGATTGTCCCCACGACGTCGCCGTAATATCTCTCGCAGATATTGAACTTTCTCTCTTCCCCAAAAAAAACCGCAACCTCTTACGAAGCAAGTATAGGCGTGTCCTATCCATTATTATAATATCTATGGTAACAACGGTAATTATTATCAAATAACATTATACCGGTATTCTGATATAGGTACCGAAAACACCGGATACCGATATTCTTTAAACACTACAGTCAGCAGTGAAAATAAGAGCAACAGACTGTTCGTAACTTCATGTTCTACCGATGTGGTTGATTAGATCAATCTGTCCGCTGCCAAAATGAAAAATAAGTAAATTAAATTTCTTATCAAACTCCTTATCAATAAAAAGCAACATTTAAGAAAATCCCATTAAATCCTATCAAAAACTCAAAACCCAGAGTTTCCCCTTGACGGGGGACATCGTAGTGGCCTCCCGGACCTAAATCAAGCAAAAAAAAAATTTCCAAAATGGGGGGAGGGGGTGCCCCCGTTCCCTAAAGCGGAAAACTGTAGTCTTCAACTTAAAGAGGCGTTCCCCCTTAGCCCGAGGTCTTTAACTTGAATTCCCGCCGATTTATACTTAACTCAAAATGTGGGGGGGTGGGGGCTTTGGTTCCCTAATGGTAGAAATTCATCTGGGGCCTAAAAAGCTGAGATCCCCCTCGGTCCGGGGTCTCTTAGTCAAATACCCGCTAAGTTATGCTTGGTCAAAAAACAATGAAGAGAGAAGAGTCGCACCTGTTATGCGACAAATCGGTAACCAACTTTTACAAAACAGTAAGCATATTATGAAGAGTTTGGTTGACGCTCACAAGTACTTGGGAATTCTCAAAATAATCTTGAATCAAATCGAGAGCTTGGTGATATACATGCTTTTAAAAAACGCTACCAAAAACATAATCAACTTTATGTTTACAGTACACTCAGGGACACCGATTGCAATAATGTACAGTTACATAATTGCTCAAACGAATCTTATTGATGACCCGCGTATTCAGCGAAAATGAATAAATAGGTATACGACGACAAAAACGATGTGGGCGTGGCTTCGAGAGCATCAGCGGCCAACCAGCGTTATCGCCGCCGTTCAACCACGCCCAACTACCAATCAACGTAATTTCATCGGCGGCTACTGCGACGACGCGGCAGGCGAGACCAGGGTATAAAGACGAGTGCAGAGCACTAATTCGGCTGTGTGTTCAACGGAGCCTTCTGTAGCAAGACCTATCCAGGCAGACTTGCACAGATAGACTTCATACGCAATTCTACTAAATATTTGTAACATTATTTTGCACAAAAATAAAAAACCAAATTACAAAAATACAGTCCACTGTTATTTCTTTCCTCGCCGAAACATTGGAGTACACTGGAGAATTATCTGCAAAAATGAGAGAGACGGGCACTCAACGCAAACGACGGCTGGAGAAAGCTCGTGATAAATACCCTGATAACAGGGATAATGAAGATCGCATTGTTAAACGAATCAGACTCGATGCTCACAGCCAACATATGAGGCAATGGAGAAGTGCCGAAACGACAGAGCAGCGCCAACAACGATTACAACTCGATCAACATCGACATTCACTGCAACGTGCAAATGAGAGCCGGGAAGAACGGGAAGCTCGCTTACTGTCCAATCGCCAACAACTTTCACAGCAACGTGAAACTGAGTCTGTGGAGGAACGCGAGACTAGACTAGAATGTGAACGACAACAGCGTCAGCAAAGACATTCCAGTCTAGCAGCGTTCGAAAAGGCGATAAACAAATTCTGCGTCAGTGCCTGTGAAGTATGCATGAAGCGATGCTATCCTAGTCAAGTTGCAAGCTTGACATTTGCCGGACCGAAACCATCGTATCTGCCAAGCGAACTGAGACAGAAGAGTCAACTGTTGCTGTGTCGTACCTGTAAGAAGCGTTTGTCGGAGCGTAGCTCAAAAGCACCTCCCAAGGCTTACTGGAACAAACTCGATCCCGGACCGATTCCACAGGTAATCAAAGATCTAACGCAAGCGGAACAGCGTTTAATATCACGTATAATTCCCTTCGTAAAAATCGTCAAGTTAGATGGCAGATTTGGACAGTACGGTTACAAGGGTCAAGCTATCCTGTTTGCACAGGATCTATTTGAGGTCACCGAGAAGTTGCCTCAAATGTTGCCGAGAGCTCCGACTGATTCGGGATTAGTGATAATAACGGAGAACCTTGAAAACTTAAACATCACTCGTCAGTTTTCGGTATCTCCTCCAAAAGTTTACGCTGCATTGCAATGGTTGGTGGACAACAATCCACTCTATCAAGACGTAATCATCGATCGCAACATTGATCTTGATCAACAGGCATTGGTTCGTATAACGACACAACCATCAGAGGCCAGCGATCAACAACCAGCAGAGGTTTGCAACAACCAACCAGCAGAAAATCTTTATGTTGCCATTAATAACGTATCACGAGTTTTGAGGGCGTCGTGGAATCAATCAACGTCTAGCATTTTCACTTCTGCATATGCTGGTGTTCAATGCTGTGCAATGGCACTCGCAAACGTTGTCAGGGCATTGATTCATACACCAAATCAATGGAATCAAAGCATATTGGATCAAAACCTGATCGCGGGTGACGATATATATGGCCAAATTTATTCGTTAACCGCAGAACAAGAAAATGCGCTGTCCATACCAGGAAGTGGACACTTGATGGTTCGCAATTTTAACGTCATAAAGCAAGACTTCAGTATGTACAGTAAAAACTTCTCAATCGAGTACAATGAAAATCCAGCGCTTTTTGGATGTCTCATGGATAGTGTCAATCGGAAAGATGGCATTGGCAACACCCTGAACGATTCAATGCAGAATCTATTTAACGATCACGCTGCTGGCATTCTTATTGCAGAAGGCAAATCGTACGGAGTAATATATCACGAAGAGAAATATTACTTTACGGACTCCCATTCATGTGGCATAAAAGGAGCTCCAGCCAAGAATTCAAATGGCAAAGCGTGTATCGTTGAATGCGACACAATAAATGAGTTGACTCGGATATGCAAACGAGCAACAGGGTCTCGGCGCGTACAATACACTTTGGACCACATAGATGTGCAGTTTAATCACAACCCGATACAGGATCTGCACATCGTTGAACCGCTGCCTCTGAAGGAACCCACTCCGTTGAATGTCGAGCAACAGCCGCAGACAGTGGATATTGAAGTGCAAACATCTGTCATGGCTCAAATTGACTGCGTGCAGCCTATTGTTGATAATGAGCTCGAGGTTTCAGATAACATACATGAAATCAGGCGAAAAACTCGAGACAACATCGTAAACACAGAACGTGAACATAGAGCAGAAGAGCTTGCCTGGTATTTTCTCTTTCCACACGGGATCAACGGACGGGAGCAACGAGAGATCAAAATCACTCCACTTGATTATTACCAGCAGAGAATTTTGGGCAGTGACCTACGCTTTCAGCGTAATGATTATCTATTTTACGCATTGTCAATGTTTGAATACAAAAGAATAAAAGCGACGATACAGGCTTGCCTGAAGAAACTTGTAGGTCCGGATGGAAAGATACAAGATCTGCATCTCATTACAAAAGCATTGAGAGGATCGTCGGCCTATTGGCGTACAGCTCTAAACGAATGTCTGGCAAAAATCCGCAGCCTTGGTCCACCAACGTATTTCATCACCTGCAGTTGCAACGATCTATATTGGATCGACATGCGGACAGCACTTCTCATTGCTGACGGCAGAGCAAACGTAGACCCGCACTCGTTGACCACTCATGAGGTACAGCAGCTGATCGAAAAGTAT
The DNA here is from genome assembly GCF_001856785.1 of Myzus persicae. Taxonomy (NCBI): domain Eukaryota; kingdom Metazoa; phylum Arthropoda; class Insecta; order Hemiptera; family Aphididae; genus Myzus; species Myzus persicae. The sequence goes on along the minus strand of NW_019100629.1, from coordinate 5,917 downwards.
CCTGTCACGGTGAGTCGTCACTTCATGATCAGAATCAACGCGCTAATGAAATATATACGCAACAACGATCACATTTTTGGTGGCAAGGTCAAGGACTTCTGGTGGCGTATAGAGTTCCAAAATCGTGGAAGCCCTCATGTTCACATGATCATTTGGATCGAGAATCATCCATCTTTTGACACTCCAGAAGGCATCGCAACTCTTGACCGTGTTGCAACGTGCGAGATGCCAGCACAGGACGATGAGATCTACGAACTCGTGAAAAAATGCCAGACTCATCGCCATAGTGCCACCTGTCAAAAGAATCATACCGCAACGAGATGTCGATTCAACTTTCCAAGACAGACGTGCACCGAAAGCCACATTGTTTCTCACTCGTCGGATGAATTTATACGAAACGGCGGGAGAATATGTCTTTTGAAACGTCGCAAGGAAGATCAATGGGTAAACAATTACAGCCAAGAGCTTTTGAAAATTTGGAGAGGCAACATGGACATACAACCCTGTGGCTCAAATGAATCGATCGCCTACTACGTGGCAAAATACATTTCGAAAGCAGAGCCGACTGAACTGAATGTTAGCGTTGCTCAGGCCATCAGAGAAATTCGAAGAGAAGAATCAGACGTCTCTCGAAAATTATTCAAAATATGCATGCGCATAATGAACGAACGGCAGGTTTCAGCGTGTGAATGCGCCTTCAGACTGTGTCACTTGAGCTTGACGGAAAGTTCTAGGCAGTGCATTTTCCTAAATACTCGCAAGCCTGAACAACGGTACAGAATGCTGAAATTCGATACAGCTGGTCAATCAACGGGCGAATTTTTTGCAAACATATTTCAAAGATATGAGAACCGGCCACGTGAGCATGCTGACTACAACTTTCCCGCAATGTGTCTGATGGAATTTGCCATGAGATTCCAACCACACTACAGAAAGCCTCGAGGTGAAGAAGAGGGTGAAGGTAACGTTGACCAGGACGCCAACGATGAAGTTCCAGTTAGGCAAAGAAAGACAATAATAAAACTTATCGACAAATCCGAAATTACCGCAAGAAATGTAACAGCAGCCGTCCGAGTGCCATACTTTGTAGCTGCAATGGATCCAGAAAGTTTTTACTACAGCCTCCTTCTTCAATACATGCCGTACAGGTCGGAAGATGAACTTCTCCGAGGATTTGATACGGCCAAAGAAGCTTTCAAGGCTCGAGAGAACGATATGAAACAAAACTGTTCAATGATGGATGAGTTTCGTCAGCGAGATCGACAACTAGAAAATGCATTTAATCAAATACACGCATACGTGATTCTCGACGCAAACCCAGCTGATTTGCCCCAAGAACAAGAGGAATTAGTCGAGCCACTAGACAATCGGATGGACGATGAACAATTCAATCAAGCTCTCCGTGCCATGAATATTGGACAACAAGAAACCATGAATCTCATCACAAGGAGTATTTCCGAACAGATGGGAGGAAGTAACAATCGGTTGCACCTGTTTATAACCGGTCAGGCAGGAACGGGTAAAACTTTCCTATTTAAACTGCTCAAGGACCAGGTTACCAGATGTTACAGTAAATCAGTCGTCAAGGTCGGTGCTTTATCAGGAGTCGCAGCGAGACTAGTAAGAGGATCGACTCTGCATAGTATGCTTAACTTACCTGTGCAGAAGGACGGTAGAATCGTACAAATGCCACTATTGTCTGGTCAATATCTTCAACACATGCGGCTAGAATGGAAAGGTGTCGAGTTTATCTTCATTGACGAAATTTCTATGGTGCCATACGAAATGCTGTGCATGATCGAGTCTCGACTACGACAATTGAAGAATCCCGAGGAAATGTTCGGAGGAATTAATGTATTGCTGTTTGGCGATCTGATGCAGATACCGCCAGTGAAGGGACAACCAGTTTACCGTCAGCCCAGACACATGATACCGGCAACACATTTGTGGGAATTATTCACTTTGATTGAGCTGACGCAAAATATGAGGCAGCAAGGTGATACAACTTTCATTGACGTCCTCAATGCGCTGCGAATTGGAGAGCTAACGACAAGTCACATGTCCGTGTTGATGAGTCGGGTTAGTACAGAGACGGACGGGGAATTCTCTGTAGAGAATGCCATGCGCATTTACCCGACCAATAAGCAAGTGGAGACCCACAATAATAAAGTACTACAATACTTTCGAGAAAAAAATGTCAAAATGTTTACCATTCGAGCTCAAGATTCTTTGGTCGATGCCACAAGGCCCCTAAATAATTCAATCTACACCTTCATATCGGATGACATCAACAAGACAGGAGGATTGCCGAGAGAGCTGGTAATATTCGTGGGAGCAAAAGTGATGCTGCGATCTAATATCGATGTACAAAAAGGCCTGGTCAATGGAGCAATAGGTATTGTAACGGAACTGAAATGGGCTGGTGGCTACCGCAGAGGTCAGATTTACAAGCAGGACATACCTGACGTAATGGTGGATTTTGGCGTGGATGGGATCCACCAGATCAAGCCAAAATCAATACAATTTCCAGCAAAATTCAGTTACAGAACTGCCGAGCGCCGTATGCTGCCTTTAATATTATCATGGGCTTCAACAGCCCATAAAATGCAGGGCACCACAGTCGATTATGCTGTCGTTTACTTGGGACAGAAACTATTCGTACAAGGTCAAGCGTACGTCATCATTAGTAGAGTTCGTAGCCTCGATGGACTACGTATCGAAGAATTGGACGCTTCAAAAATAACGGGCAAGACATTCTGTAACGTTGACGCTTTGGATGAAATCGACAGAATGAGACAACATCGTCCCAATATCTCGGAAGCAATTGTAAATGACGGACAATAAATTATAAGTACTGTCAAATAACAAAATATATAATACACATAATGGTCTCATAATGAAATTGTTAATATAAAAAAATTTCAATTGGTTGTGGCAAACAAAATAAATGTCTTGTCATTTCACGACCACATAAACTTATTTATTTATAAATAAATCATAATCACCAGTAGTTTGATTCTTTTTGTTTCACAAACATATTTCTTAAACGTTTAATAAAAATATTTACTTTCAACTAAAAAGTAGAAAATAAAAAATAAAAAAAAAA
>NW_019100629.1:0-2348 GCF_001856785.1 Myzus persicae | reverse complement strand
TTTTTATAATTTAATTCTAAATGCACTTAGTATTGGAACGATCAACGAAGTCGTGTAAAACGGAAAGCAGCTGAAATAAAAAATAGTCAACAAAAAACTGGTGGAGGAATTGATGTACACATTGAACCACTTTCAATCGAAGATGAAAACATTCTAAAACTGATGGGTGGTAATATTGTTGTTAGTGGCGATAATGAAATACAAGAAGCAGGATTACCTATGTTTGACGTAATAAGCATTTTAATCAATGTATTGAGTATTTTATTAATTAATTTTACTGAAAGATGATAGACACATAAATATGATACGATTCTGCTGTTTACTATCACAATTAATATTTTTAACTTAACACATTATAACATATTATACTAAAATTATTTTTATTTATATTATTCAATACAATGTAAATTTAATTTTTAAAAACTTGTGTCTAATTTTATTCAAATTTATCAAGTATCTAGTATCGTGATACTCCAAAGTGAAGTATTTAGTTTTATGATACTCAATTTTAAGTTACTTGCCCATTCCTGTACATATTCTATAATAGTAGAAGGTATAATATTAAATGCTTAATCTATGATATAAAAATTATTTCAATTTTGTTTCAATAGATTAATGTTTCGTGTGAAGAATATACAATTGGAATTTCAGATATACCCGGATCAACTGTAGTAAGTAACTATTTGGAATATATATTTATTTAAATATTATGTTAGTGATGTTAACAATATAATTATTAAAAATTAATTAATTTTTCTCAAAGGGACAAATGTACAATGAAAGTTTCACCTTCAGTGTTGAAGACCAAACTAACACCAAACAAACAATTAACAACCGAGACATGGTTGACACAGCTCATGATCAAAAAGATGCAGGAGAGCAAAATCCACCTAAAAGAGTTAGTTTTATTTATGTATTTTTACCTTTTTAATGTTACAATGTTTAAGCTTATTTTTCCTAGCTAAATTATACTTTTTTTTTATTCTAGAAGAAAAAGAAGTCTTTAGATTCTTATCCAATGGATAAAGAATATTTGATACAATTTCAAACAGAAAATAATGAAATCCATCGGGAAATTGTATCAACAATGCATCACAGAAATGAAATTGAACAGCAAAAAGTTGCATTGAAAGAAAAAAAATTGGATATTCTTTTACAGAAGAATGTACTAGAGCAACAGAAAATAGATGCCATTAATAATGTATCCAATTTATTATTTAATTTTATTTCGTCTAAGCAAAATGATAAATGAATGTATATTTGTATATGAACCTTTACTTCCTAAAATTTATTATGTTTTATATAATAAGATGTTTATTATATTTTGTTTAAGTTTAATATTTTAGTTTCATTTTAATTTTTTTAAATTAACAAGTTTGTTTGTTTATGTTTATGTTAATTTCATTTATTTTTATTTTAGTTTGTTCAAGTTGTATTGTTATTTTTATTTCTTTAAATATACTGTCATTCATTGACCATTTATCTGACATAACTTTCGATAATACTTGTGTAGTTGTGTATTAATGGTTTGCTGTAATATTCGTGGCTAAAGCTACATTTTGATGAACTTATTCTAAATTCTAGTGCTACTAGACATCATTTTAATTATATTATTATGGTAGAAAGCTGGTTTAATATTAATTTGAATATATAATATATTATACTGTTGTTTATTTTTCTAAAATATTAAAATTGAAGTATTTTGGTTTCCAAATATAGTTGAACCAAAAATTATGTTTTGAAAACATAGAATTTCGACTTAGAAAAATTCAAAAAATACTATGGATGTAACTTATTATTATAAACAATTTAATCTCTTGTGTCCATATAACAAATATACTTACAAATTTTACCACAGTGGAATATAATAAAAAATGTACATTGTAATCATTAATAAAATGTTATATAATTTAATTAATAATCATGAATTAAATTACATAAAAAAAAAATTTAAAACTAATAAAAATAATATTGAAAACACTATTTATTGAACACGATTAATATAATCCATAATTTCTGATCGATTATTATTACCCTCTGTGTGAAGAGCATTTCCTGCTGGAAAATGTATTAAGTCATTGGCGTTATAAGGTTCATCATATTCTTCATCTTCATAAGCGGCATCAAAATTTTCTATACAAATATTGTGGAGAACTGCACAGGCATTTATAATTTTACTTGCAATTGTTGGTTTATAATGCAACATTCTTTGTTTGCAAAGGCATCTCCAGCGACCTTTCAACATACCAATAGCTCGTTCCACAACTGATCTAGCTGAAGTGAATTTAACATTAAACCTACTTTCTGGGCTTCCATCTCCTGGATTACTGAAAGGTGTAAGTAACCAA
>NW_019100628.1:9355-36251 GCF_001856785.1 Myzus persicae | reverse complement strand
GGTTTGTATAACAATGTTTTATGCATTTAAATTGCACATTCATATTTTGTAAAATAAAATACAATCCAGTTGTTTATGAAGTAAAATCAAATAATATAACTGTTGTAAAAGTTGGAGTATTGCCATCAATTGTTAGTATAAGCAATAGATACAGGTTTTAAATTCACTGTCACTAAGATTTATACTAACAGTTGATAGTCTCCTCACCGTATATTATTAGTTATTACTTATTAGTTTTTATTAGTTACCATCAATTGTTAGTATAAACCGTATCTACAATTTTGAAATGCACTGTAGCTAACAGTCATACTAACAGTCAATGGTTACTTCAGCTGTATATTATTATTTATTAGATAATATGATATTCAAATGGTTTTAGTATATTATATATTAATACAACGAAAATCAATAAAAAAATATGGTTTATTATAATAATATAAATAATTATTAAGAGAAGCCAAATTTTTTACTGAACATGATGTGTATGTTACGAGCAAAAATGTGTGTGCTACCAGAAAGATTGCTTCTTAATGCAGCTCTTGGTACAATATTAAACTATAATATACAAAACTAAAAGCTTTATAATATCTACCTTATATGTGTTTAAAGTATAAAGTCTTATTGTTTAAAATAAAAATACGATCCTGATATTTTTGACTTAAAATCAAACCATGTAACTTTAAAACTGTCGCAAATTTGTAGGTACCATCAATCGGTAGTATAAACTTGAGTTACAATTTTGAAATGCACTCTCGCTAACAGTTATATTAACAGTCGATGGTTACCTCATCATTATATTATTATTTTTAAGTTATAATGATGTACAAATGTTTTTATAATATTATTTATTAATACAACGATAATTAACACAAAATGTGTTTTATTATTTCAATATAAAGAATTATTAAGTTTACCTCATGGATTTCCTGCAGCATTGTCGTAAATTCAAAATATGACCTAACCTAACTCTCCCTACGTTTGCAACCCTGGGTCTGTATGATTCGAAGCACGATATATTTTACCCACTAGAAGGAGCGTGGGTGGAATTTGTATTGTGTGCAGAAGGTCATACTATTGAGAAGAGGGAAGGGGGATGTGGACGCGACACCAGCGGGCCGCTGGTGTCAGTGATCGTTTGCAATGAGATTTCTCTTGATACTTTCGAAATATTATGTCGAATATGAAATCACGTGGTTTTTTTCAATTCTTCATTAAACTATTCAATACCTATAGTGCATCATGCTCTAAAATACGGTTCTCCATTTATAATGATGACGAAAAATCAAATAATATTACTGTTGCAAATGTTGCAGTGACCATGAATTGGTCGTATAAACTCCGATCACAATTATTTTGAAATGCACTTTTACTAGGAGTTATACCAACAATCGATGGTCACCTCGGCTGTATATTATTATTTATGTGTTATTATGATTGACAAATATTTTATAGAATATTTTATTTTATTTTATACATCAATACGACGACAGTAGGTATATGTGGTATTATATTATAATAAATAAATAATTATAAAGATTACCTGCAGCATGGTTTTGAATTCAAATTATGTTGAACAACTCGCCTCTCGACGTCCGCATTACCGGGTCTTAAAGGTTCAAAAAACGTTGTTGTACTGACCGGTAAGTGCGTGGGTGTGCTGTTTATTGTGTGTATAGGTCATTAAATTGAGTAGGGATGAGATACTGTTACAGCAGCGCCCTGTTGCGGCAATGGTCGTTTGCGGGGTGAATTCATCCGATTCTTCTGGAATAATATGTCGAAAACGAAATGATGCGATTTTACAACTCTCCATGGAACGTTAACAACACCTATGCTATAGAGTGCATCATTTTCAATAACACGGTTCCTACTTCTCAATCGTTTTGTATTTTATTCCATGTATTATACATGTATACACACCACATATTCTGCAATATAATACACTTAAATATTATACTATAAAATATTACTTTTACTTTATATTAATTATTTACTAATTTTTTTTTTCTATAGATGTCAACGAAATTGTATTTGTTTGTCAAATACTCAAATAGCTTAACAATTTAAAACAAGGCCATGATATACATATTGTTACAATAGCAGTTGAAAAATATTAACTATACATTATATTATGTATGGTTTTGTCTTGTATGCATTTAAAGTCCAAATTTAAAATGTGCAAACTCTTTTGTAGTTAATTTTTCATAAAATGTTCATCTTTTTTTTAGTTAAGGATCAACAATGTAAAACAAAGTTACACACGATATGTTAATTCTGTAATCAAAAAATCAAAAAATATGTAAAAACAACCTTTTTTTATAGTTATTTTAAGTTCAAATTTGGACGAAATTACGTATTATTAAATGACCGAGAACAATGATTTAAGTTAATTAGTTGTCGTTTAATAATATTATTCACAGGGGTATCTATTTGCAACTTTTAGAGTACCTATATTGTATACATATTTTATACACACAATGCTTTTTGAAATGTAATTTTTTTGCCTAAAATAGTAAATTGAATTTAACCTACCTTATTATACTGCTGAATAGTAAAATAACCGACTTTAATCACAATAACATCATCAAATATTCTATATTACAATGTTATATTACAGATTGCCGGATAGTCTTCGATCAGAATTTGTCAAATGTATAATATTAGCAAGTATGGTATGGAGTATATTGACAAATATACATGGGGTAATTAGTAAACATAAAATATATTTGAAAAATTGTAGAATAAACGAAACCAAATACGCCGAGATAAAACGTCTGTACAAGTTTACCCAACGAAAAACGCTGCGGAATACGAAACGAGATGAAAAACGCAGTTTATAGCTACAGTGTTAGAATACAATAAGCTCCCTATTAATTCATCATATGTTTAGTCATTATTTATAAGATGAGGTTTTTTAAATTACATTAATTTTAATCTTCTTCCTGTTATAGACAATCCGTTTAAAATATCTTCAACGTTTCAACAATATCTTTTTGTATAGGCTTTGAGTAAAAATAGATGTAAACATTTTTCGTATGCACTAATGTAGTGTATGTATGAAATAAAATATTTTTTTGGGGGTGGGGGGGGGCTTTACAAAGTTTAAAGGGGTGGGTGTTATTTGGGCCTATGATTACCACTCATAACCGCCAGTTTCGTTCATTCAATTGTCTTACGGATTTCATTGAAATGAAAGACTATAATTGTTATAATTATTATAAAGTATTGTCCGTAATAAATGAATTTTTTAATTAACATTTCATCGAATCGTAAATATTTAAAATTGACGTGCTCAAATAGGACATAATATGCAATATGCATTTATAAGCTAAATGTACGATAAATTACAGGTACCAAAAATATAAAGTGTTTACAATTTGTATTGTTGTGATAAGTACCTAAGTAAAAAAATCATAAAACTTACTCATGTCTCATTAATCATATACATTAAAAAAAAATGTATTTGCATAAAAATACAATGCTCAAATACTGAAAAATTTCTACAGTTTTACGCATAAGTATTTAGAACACTGTTAATACGTTCAAGTATTTGTAGATTCACTTGGTTACATTGTATCGCCTAATTTTCCAAAAAAAAATGTACTAGTGTACCTAATAGGTACACTAGCTAGTATTATATTGGTACTACCTATATCACATGCATTAAAATTTAAGAATATTTAGGATTACCTATAAGGCTATAAACAAATTAAATCATAAAATTGTCCTACCTTTTAGATTACTATTGCAGATAGTATTGATTGATATAATATTTGAAATAAAAAAGTCAGGACAGTACGCCCACAGATTAGTACACTGAACGATTAGATTACGACACTGAACGTCAGACATTTGGACAATCGTGTATATTAGTATTAATCATAAATTCATAAATAATTTAATAAACAAGAGATAAGGGATTAAGTCATAAATTAAAACAATATTTTGATGATGCTGGTATGCGGGTAAGCTATTACAAAAATAGGCACACACACACACGGGCAACAAAGCACAGGCAGAGACAATTTTCTTATAATGATAAACAATATTTAATATCCACACAAAAAATATAGTTTTGTGTAAATAATAAACTCTTATTTGTGACTTTACCTCCTCGGACGAAAATTTAATATTTTTACGATTCCATCATAATTTACGTATACATAATTTTATACAGATGATGATATTTTCATGAAGTGTATATTTTTCATACTGTGATTTTTTTTGTCCTAGCCCCCCCCCCCTTGTACACCACTGTTAACAACTGTACATTGTATTTGTTGACTGACTACGACTGTTCAGAATAAATGTAGTTAACATAAAATAAACAGAAAACATGGAAAACGTAATAGATGTAATACAAATAATTACGTAGGAAAGCGGAAAAGACTTGGCCCTGTTGACGTTAATACCGGTATACCGTTTTGAGGTCGATCTACCGGTAATCGGTTATCCTTGTTAATAAATTTAAATTTAATATTTTTGATTGAATACCGAAATAATCTGACATATTGACAGTATCGAAAATACCGAAATATTGAACATAATTTCTATACCAAAATAAATAATGTATTAACATATTATAAGTAGTTGCCTACACACCTCTTTTGATGCAATCCTAAGTCTGTACGTAGTGGGATGGAATTTGTGGTTGTTGAAAACTGCAGCTTTTTGGGAATTGAAATGTTCGTATAACCTTTTTTTCGACGAGAATCAACCGTCTACACCTGAGCGTATTCAGGGTGAGCATACATGCTCATTGCTCGCATTAAATTGTTTACGATGAATTTGTGTATGGACGGTAAAGTAAGCAGATTCAAACCGCGCAAACATGATCGCGATCCATGCTCAGCACGAGCCAGGGGCGGATATAGGCCTATTGGGAAATCGTGATTTTCCCGGTAGGCCCTTGTCCATATCTAATTATGCCCCCCCCCCCAGTCTCAATACCATATTATTTTAAGTTTTAAATGTTATTTATCGAACAATAATATAATATCAAACTATATACAAATTAGAAAATAGTTTATTTTATTTAATTGGTTTATAATTATAAATAATAATGAAAAAAATACTTTTGTGTTTACGTTAATTATACACGACATTGTAGTATTGTACGTATAATCATTGATTATAAATAGTAGCTTAAAATCATTGCAGTTGATATGGCCCAGGGTCGGATTGCGGACTAGGCCTCCATCTAATTTTGGCCCCCTGACTTATTCATGTTCAATGTTCATAATATTTTTAAATTAAATAAGATTATCATTTATTTAGTAACTTTATTCAAACATACAACATGTCTTAACATTTTAAAGAGCTCCTTATTGATTTTAGATTTATAAAATAAATTAATATTATTTCCAAGAAAAATCAGTCACCAGCTAACAATATATTTTTAACTTGTCCGCTTTATAGTATATTAGCTTATAATATATTATATTTATGAATTACGTACTATATTGTCTATACTATATTATTTTGTAAAATCAGTTTTTTCCGTAATGCTTTGAGGGTTTGACAGTTTTTTTCCATCCGTAGATTCGATTGGTTTTATTTGTTTAGTAGTAATAATAGTAGTAATAACTAACAATAATTAATAATATTAAGATCGTATTATTCGTATTACTGATTACTATCAAATAGCTATTATTAGCGTTACATTCGTATTTAATAATATAAATAAATATCCGAGATTGGCACGTCGACGCACGCCTGAGTCAACTCGTTATTGACAGTCTGTTACGAGTGTGAACAAAATTTGATTAGCGATCGTACTGCCAGCGAAGCGAGTAAAAAAATTTTGGGGCCCTTCCATTCGGGGCCCCCTTGAATTAATTTCCCGGCAACAAAAATAGCCCTATCCGCCCCTGGCACGAGCCACTGACTGTCTGTCTCCTGCCCAAAGGAAATCGGCTCGCGAGCGGTGCTCGTCTTGAGCGTGCTCGGGTGTGGAAGCGCTTTTAGAATCAAAAATGAAAATCCCAAACCAAATTGTACGTTACTAATGTTAAATTGACCTTTTATTAGAATCACTAAGAATCTTATCGTTTTTATGGTATTTCAAATTGATTAATTTTGTTTTTGAACCTATCAGTATGGATGTTCATTGAAGCACTACAAAAGTCAAATTCAATAGCAATTAATAAATTATTAAAAATTAAAACAGGTACGGTTTTTTTTAACAAAAAATATAAATAAATATGAAAGACGATTACAAAATATGTGCTTAGATATAAAAAAATAAAAATAATCAGAAATTAAATGTTTTTTACAAAATATATCAGTTTTTTGTCGACATTTTTAGACTAATTTTTAGTATAAATTTACTAAGTTAATTATAGTATTATTGATTGTATTTATGAAAAAATAATTATATTTTATTAAAAAAAAAAATAATTTCTTATTAAATAATAAATAACATTATATTGTTCAATAATAAACTGAAAAAATAAAAAATGGGGGGAAAATGTCCACATCGAAACATTTTGCGGGGGGAAAATGTCCGGGGGGAAATTGTCCGGATACCATTATAGTATGACAGTATAATATCTTTATGCGCTATAATGTTATTCAATTATCTTTGTGCGTCGGGCACTCGTGTCATTTATTATGTATGTTACATTAGTAAATATGTGATTGTATATTAAAATATTGAATTGTGAAAAAAATGTTTGCAATGTTTTGTAGAATCAACCGGTCAATAAGAATCAAAATGACGTGCACAAAAGTGATCACACTGTATTAGTAAAAAATATGTTTTATAACAAGACGCCAGCCGTGGTTCGGTCACCGCTGTAGCATAAAATTATTGTTGTGCGCGTGTGTCTTGTGATACACATTTATCATTGTACGTTGTATAATATCGTGTTTTTGGGTCATTTCATACGGCTGTTCTGTGCACGGTCGTCTTTCGACATTCACATTCCTTCGTCCGGACGTGATCGTAAATACACACCCGAACACGTATAATATATAGATCCCTATCGTCGTAAACTATAAAACAACAAGGGGTAACGAAACTATTTTTCTACTTCGAAATCGTCCGAGATCGACCGTTTGGCCACCCCCGCTATGTACAGGTATATGGTAGATCATATACCATATATATAACGTAGATGCAAGGACAATGTGATATTATTATTATTATTATTATTATTATTATTATGGTGTTTGTTTGCTGGTGTGGTTGTTCCTTGCGATGATATTGTCGAATATCCCCTGCTGTATGTCGACCTCGCCCACGCACTTCGTCACACTTCCCGAGATTCTAGTGGTTTGAGTACAGTATGCTGCTCCCGACGTTTTAGATTTTATTTTTTATTGCCGCTGTTTTTTATCAGTATAGATGCTGTTGCTGGACATCACCTTTTTTTTTTTTTGTTCAAAAAACCGGAAAGCCTTGCATATACCTACCTAAAGACGAACTACTACGCAGTACAAAAAAAATCATTGTCCGAGTGTTGAATGATTCTAAATTTGTTGGAACCGGATGTTATTAGTACATTTTCATAATTTAATCGTGATAATGTATGTATATATAATAATAATTAAAAGTTCAGTAAATACTAAATAGTCAAAGTCAAACAGCAATAATATTAATCGTCAAAAAACATACATTTTTACAAATTTGTATTTGTATATTGAATTTCAAAAAATATAGGTATTCATAATATTAGTACATTTTCATAACTCAACCGTAATCAACCGTAATAATATATATTTTTATAATAATAGTTAAAAATCCAAATATGCACTTTGAAAAACTATCAATCTCAGAATTATCATTTCTAAAAAAAGTGTACAATTTAAGATCTTGAATTTTACGCCACTTAGATAAAAATCAGTTACTTTTTCATACAAATAAAAAATTATACCTTTATTTTTAAAGCTTACAAACATCATAGTCATTTAATAGAGGACTTACAGTTTTAAATTAATTGCCCTAAGTACTTAATTTTCCTTAATACTTCAATCAATGACGAAATCCAACGAAATAATTATTGTTATGTACCTATTTGTTTTTCTAATGGTCATGGACTAGAATATTAACTTATTTTTACCAAAGTATTTATTAGAATATAACGAATTACTTACACACAGTGGCGTACTATCGTGGGGAGGGGGGGGGTATCCCCCCAAATGAATGAATGATTTAATTTATTATGAAAAAACTAAAGTTTCTAGTACCTGTATAATAATTGTATTGTACTTAGGTTTAACAAATTATCCATTATAATTTATAATAAAATAAACAGCGTACATTTTAAAATACCCTTGTAATATTGTTCTATGTAATTCTGAATTCTGATTATAAATATTATTTAAATAGTACAGCTTACATTATCTAAGTGCTCTAAGTATCTTAGTACCTACGGGAAAATGAGTATTTCCAGTTTCCACGAAGATATTGTAGATATGGACGTGGACGATCAGTGTAATTATTATGACAATCTTTTATCGCCGTCGTAAAACGTATTTTATTTCGTGCGATTAATCTCCTAGTGCAGGGATGGCGAACCTTTTTGTACCAGTGTGTCAAATAAAAATTTTGGTTGGATTTTGTTTTTCCTGCGTGTCGACTAGTTCGATAACCCTTCAATTTTTTTTCAAAAACTTTAATATTATTAAACTTCCACAATCGTGTGTGTCACTAAAATAGTGTGCGCGTGTCATAGGTTCGCCATCTCTGACCTAGACTGTTTGCCACTCTATAATTGACAAACGTTAACTTCGTTTTTATGTATTACCGAGCAGTACCTACATCTCATTTTATCAACCATTGAACATCTTAATTATTATAATTTTTTTATTATTATTATTATTGTAATTATTATATAATTTAACATTTTTTCTTTTTATTCATATGGTTAAGTAGTAATTACATATTTATTAATTATCACATGTCAATTAAAAATAATATCACGAATAAAAATTAGTAATCTATTAAAATGTACGATATGATTTGTTATGTTCAGGTGTCACGTCATCTAATATGTTCATTAAAAAAATTAAAACCCACTCGAAAGTTCAGGTCTAACGTCTAAGTATGCCACTGCTTACACATATAGTATCAAATAGTATTGATTTCAGTTGTAATTATAGCATTGACTATATAAATATAATAATAATTAATAAGTAATAACTATTAATTAAGATTAAAGAGTATACAAATACGTATGTGATACTGAGTAGTAGTTATATATATTTATTTTCAATGTCGTGTTAACAACAAAACTTTTCTGTTTATAATATTATATACCTACTGTGAATATGTAGTAGTATAATTTATAACGATTATTTCAAATTATTATTTATAACTTAGTATGTGTATAAATACTATAAATAATATTTGTTAGTTCCGATTATTATTATTTTATTTTTTATGAAATTAATTTTTACAAAACAGAATAAAATATATTAAATCTGTGGCTTCAGGAAAAAAATAACTTAACTTGACAATCAAATTACTTAACTCATAAGTATTTAACTAGTTGATTTTATATAAATGGTATTGATTGCATAGTATAACAATAAACCATACTGTTCTATACAATAGTTTTATATTTTAACCATTTTTTATGATAATAGAAATTCCACGGGTTTGAGTGACTATTTTCAAAAACAAAAAAAAATCATTTCACTCACTGATATACAATTATTGAGTACATATAAATCAATAGATACTAACTTTTTCGGTTATTTTTGAATATAGTAGGTATATTAAAAATATGTTTGTCTTCGAGTAAAGATGTTTGAAATTGTTCTTACAGTCAGTGTTCGTGCCAAATAGTTTTTAGCTTAAATATTTATTTTTTACTCATTATCATAACTATGTCAGTCATTACGTCATGTGTATGGTTTGATGAAAATTAAAAAGTAAGAATTATTATACCGCGCCAGTGTTGTGTAAAATACAAAAAAGACCGAAAGCATAAATATACGGACCATTTTTCAAAGTATAAACCCTTTTTTTACATGTATAGTATACTATGATTACTGATTAGATATAGACCATAATCTATGGTCGCATTTTAATGGACGAAAAAAATAAAAGAATCATAAAGGAAGATTTGAAAATTTTAATAGTTAAATAAAATGGCAAAATTTTTGTGGAGGTCGGTGGGCTCGCGGACAAACGTGATGGGTAACCCAGATTGGAAATTACTTCGACAGCCGACACACATCACTTTTTTCGTGGGGCGTATCGAGTATCTACTAGCCCGGAATGGCCTTGGGTAATGGGGCCAAACGGAGCTCGGTTTTTAAGGTATATATGGGGTGATTGGGGTGATTCCCTCGGACGAAATCATGTTTGCCATACGGCTTGTTTGACGTTTGTCGCGCGACAGACCTCCGATGGTAAGGCAATCGACAGGTAGTATATATATTAGACATTCAGCCGGTCACGGTTACACGGCAGAGGGGCGACCGTCTGTACTACTCTTAGCGATCGCCGGACCGTGTGCAAGCGAGGACGTGAGCCGGAAGCGGAACGCTAGATGGCGGTATCATATCCTGTTCTCGGTTACCTATTACTATTTCACAGTCCCGTGTGCCGTAGAACGCCGAATGGGCATGTACCAGTTGCCCCCAAAAGTACCTTTTTTTATACCAAATCCCCCAAACTACCTAGAGGAAAAAGTACCAGTTGCCCTCAACCAAATGTACCAGTTGCCCTCACATGTTAATTTATACACAAATACAATATATAGCTCGTAAAATAAGGGAGGTAAATATACAAATCATAAATAAAATATAAAATTCAAAATGATAATAATTTGTTAATATAAAAAGCACAAAATCAAAAAAATATAATAATTTGTCAACACATAAATAGTATAAAATTCAAAAGTATTATGTTTTGTTATAATAATTACTAACCTATTTTACAAAATCTAATCTGCTAATATTTTTGTTTTTATATTCATTTTATCGGATACAATAATTAACGGATTGAATTCAAGTTCGAAGCCAGAGCATTTTTCTTTTAACATACTGGATAACAATTCATACGTTTTCGATGATTATATCCACTCAGACGCATCTAAAATTACATGTTATGTTGACAAATTATTATAATTTTGAATTTTATATTTTATCTATGATTTGTATATTTACCTCCCCTATTTTACGAGCTATATATTGTATTGTGTATACACTAACATGTGAGGGTAACTGGTACATTCAATTGGGGGCAACTGGTACATTTGATTGGGGGCAACTGGTATATTTTTAAAATCGCGATAATAGCCTTTGGGGGGGGGGGGGGCAACTGGTAAACACCCCGCAGAATTATTACGTTAGACATCACGGCCGTTCAGAGTAGACCGTATTATAGTCTCGCGTTTTGTATTATAAATCAAAAAGTCAAAACTTGTAAATTTTGAGTTATTGCAGTAGTCTCAGGTAAAAATCGAAGGGTAGAACACGATTGAGAACGGTCCTTATCGGCCGTACCTTTATAGCACGATTGAGAACGTTCTTACCTGCTAACTTTTATGCAACGTTGCCATATTAATTAAAAATAAAAATAATAAAAATACAATATACAATATATATAAGATATCAATCACTAGGTAATATACATAGGTATATATAACGGCCATAGTTTGAGTGTAAAAGCCTAGCTATGATAATTTATTATTAACCGTCGACAGTGTGCCAAATGTCTCTTGCTAATCGCATGAATTGTCGTACATTTTAAAAACAAATTGCGAAAAATGTCCAAAAAATGCATTTTTTTAAAAAAAAAATACAAAAAACAATCAGTTTACACATTTTATACTCACAAAACAACGTTTAAAAACACCAAAAAAAGATGCCTTTGCATCGAAATCCCAGCCCTAAAAAGTATTACTAAAAGTTAAGATAAATGGCAACGTCACTAGAAATATCGTTCTCAATCGTTTGATTTTAAGGTACAAAATATTGTTTCTTTGATCTGCCGACATCGTGCTCAATTGTGTTGCTAAAAAGTTAAAACGTTCTCAATCGTACAACACCGAAATCGAACATGATTGGCAATTCGCCGCCGGTGGATCGGATACTTTACAACGGTGGGCGTAGAAGTGTTTTTTTTTGCAATTCAAAAATTGTAAAACGAAAGTCGAGTTCGAGTATGTGCAGTAATTAGCATTCAGTGTATTTAGGTTCATGGGAAAATCGATAAACTTCATTAAAACAATCAAAATATATGTATGTTATATACTTATATTATGCATATAGGTGGTCATAATATCATTAACTGCAATTGATACCTAAAAAGTAATATCCAATAGGTAATAGTATGATCTAAGGCCTAGGCCCTAGAGTATTTGTATTCTATGTGTAGGATACTTGCGTTGAATAATTACAATTTCTTTTAAATAATTAAATGTTAAATGTCTATTATTAGGTCACAAAATATTTTTAAAACGGCTAAACCAACGATTCCCAACCCATGAGCCGCGGCCCACTTGTGGGCCTCGAGCAGCGTGGTACTGGGCCGTGAACCATATAAATATATAATATTTATTATTATATATGTTTGCCGTTGGCAGCTTTATTTCATAGCCCAGATTGTTTTCTGTAACAGCATGGATTTTCTTTTTTACAACATCTCTTATTTGTCCACTTACGAATACACAAAAAATATTTACTAATCAGAATAATTTTGTACAATGTATACGATAACCTATTGCCACTTGTCTACAGTTCCTCCCCGATATTGATTTATAAGTTACTTAATACCTAACAATAACTCATAATGATGAAATCAAAAACAATATAGGTAATGATATTATTTTATTGTTTATGCAAAAATTGTTGGAAAATATTGACTATTAGTGTATTACTTAAGTAGTTAAGTAGAAAAATCTAATATCATCAGAAATCGAGTCTCCGTTGAGCATCGTTTTTCATATGAAATATCATTACTATTATTGTTATTGGAAAGGCTTATTCTATAATATGTTTGGAAAATATGTACTTGGAGAACTGTTTACCTTACTACTAGTAACCTGCGATTGTTTTTTATTAACAGGAATCGATCCCGTCAGTGTTTTTTACCAAATTATAGATACTTACCTATCTTATGCCAACTCTTGGAAACGGCTTAAACACACTAATCGAGTCATTGAGACATCGTATCGACGACTTAGTTTGATTTGATTATCATTGACACACGAGCGACTGGTCTGAACGTAGAACGTCTGAGAATTAATTATCCAAACAAAAAAACAAAAATGCCACGCTGGCAGCATATCTGTCTGTGAAAAGATAGATATGTTATAATGTATAATATTGTATTATGTGACATTATTGTGAATTTTAAAATATTATGTATACATTTAATAATTTCCTACAAATCCCTAAATTAATACTAAAATACCTATACTCAAAAGTCTCAGCTATAATGCACAGTTTCCACCTTTTCGGTCACTTACTATTTACTATTTAAATACTATATAAGTAGATACAACACTAAATATAATATAATGTATATTGGTACATAAATGTTTACGGGTATTTAATTATTTGTTTATTTATTTGACAGATACTAGTTCGAGCTGAATACTTAATAATGTTAGTATAATGATTATATTAAATTGAACATTTAAAATAACATAACACAATAATACAGTAAGATATAAAATATAAAATAACAAATAATAATAAACTGATGCCTACATAGAATTAAACAAAATTAAATAAGAGGTCCTCGTCGCTCGTAGGCAAGTTTCTTGATGCAAACAATATGGAGTTTTTTAGACAAGGAGTGTAGGACTATATAAAATAGAACAATAAACTTATAAACGTACAAAATATAGCTATATTATGTTATGTAAGGTGATCAATGATCATGATATTCAACAAGTAAGGTAAACTCACTTAATGAGGGTCGACAAAAACTAGAGGTTGTTTAAATACATAATATTATTGTTTAAAATTTCTTATTATACAATGTATATTATTTGTAAAAATATGTTCAGGACGTCGTATTTGCATGTGAGATCTCTGTTCCACAAACACATCGCATAGTAAACGTCGTATTTTTATGAGAATAATCCATGTTGCTATCATAATATTAAGATTGTTTTAAAATAATGTTCAACATTTATCAATTTTAAAATGTTTATAACTTTTTTTTAAACTATAAAATCGATGATACCCTTAGTGGAACCATAAATAATATTATTACTTTTAAATTTGTTGACCGGTCAAATTATTCTAACATTAAAAACAACGGAATAAATGGATTTTTATTCTGAGCTTAAAATGTGGTACCTATACCTATGCTATGCGTGTGATAATAAGAGAAAACAACATATTTATTGTGCGGGTATTATTGAGGATTGACAATTTCGCTCTCGAATATATATTATATTATGGCAAAATATAATACTATACATAGCACATTTGTTAAAATATACCCATTATACATTTACACCTAATCATTAGTAATGACTAGAGCCCGGATTTGTATGCACTCAAAAAGGCCAAAATAGTATGCATTTATGCATCAAAAAACTTCAAAATATGCACTTGATATGCTCTTATTTTTTTTAATAATATGCAAAAATATGCTCTTATACCCAAAATATATGCATTTTAATATTTTTTTTTAAATTTCTTCCATAAATTATAATTCAACAAAATTAGAAAAACTTAATTTTTTAATTATAGACATGGACTTTAAACATTTATTAAAGAACTGTAAATATTTAATAAAGAGCAATCCATGTTTTTATTAAAGATGGAATAGTGCTTCGACTTTTCGGCATTTTAAAATTTATAAATTGTAGTGAAATGAAAATTTTAATTTATAAATTTACGGAACGCGAATTACGAAATAATATATGGGCACTAGTGCACAATTTACTGGCGATAACATACGGAGAATAACATTTACTTCCCGAAAATACGTAATGAACCAATAATTTCAACGACGAAATTGAAACAAAATAATTGGCTTAATAAACTTTTATACAAAATATGCTTGAATATGCAAAATTTTTCAAATATGCAGTCATCTCTAAAATATGCATTTATATGCAAAATAAACTTTTTTCTATGCATTATCTGTTACACAAATCGTCCACATTTCTTACTCCCATCAAAATGCATACAATCATTACAAATATGTGAATGCATACAAATCCGGACTCTAATAATGACGAAGTATCCTTTTTTAAATTAATTAAATACAGTATTTAATTTAACTATATGATTACATTTTAAGTGCATATTTTGTAGCTTATTACAGTATTTTTAAAAACATATTTTCAGTTCAAAAAAATCCACTCCAAATTCATTATTCTCATTATAAGTGATTACGTAGTATGAATAATATACCAGATTCAGTTAGTCACAAGAAACAAGAATATTTTTAAAAAAACTACATGTTATGGAGGGGGGCGAATACCCTCTTTCTCCACCACCGTCCCATGGGCCATGGAGGTTTCCTTGATGTTCAATACAATAAATTTAACGTACCGTTGGGTTATTAGTAATTACTAATTAGGAAGTAAATTAAAAATAAACATAACTAACATAATAATAAATTGTATATCAAATTAGATTTCACAGTGTGTGCAGTGTTTTTGTAAACAAAAAATAAAATTAGTTCATTTCTAGAGTTAAAAATATTTCTCAAAAAGAAATGTTTTTGATTTATAAAATAAAAAGATAGAAATAAATTGTTCAATAACTTGTTTGTTATTACAATAGAAATTGTTTAATATGATTCATTATTTAAAGTGACTGAACTAAAATAATTTACCAAACAAAAGGTAGGTAATATGGAATAATTATTTTGAAGTTTAAGCATAATATTACATAATATGAAATTAATGGATGGTGTATTATGTAAATATTATTAGTGTATTTACAACGTTTAAATGTTTTAATCTTAGCATATACATTATTATATCTGTTTAACATAAAATGTTTCCATTGTAACTAGTATACCGATTTTAATTATTTTAAGAAAAAAATGCATATTTTACTAGTTTATGAATTATTAAGAAAAGATTTTTTATTGCATAATATTAGAATCTTATTTTAAACTTTTAGGAACCAGCTTATCATCGACTCTTCTGATCAATTCTCTAGTTATGTTTTGCACGTAACTTTAAAGTAAATCAAAAAAATTACACATTAAAAATTAAAAAAAAAATTAAAAACTACCCATAGGGATATCTATTAGATAAAGTAAAAATATTATTTATAAAACGCTTATTTCGTAAATTAGCCTGGTAATGTGTATAATTAAACACTGCCCTTTTATTTTGAAAATTACCCGCATACAGTGAAGTATTTAAGCAGGGAGAGGCGGGTCCTAGTCTCCGGGGCCCGCAAGGTGTGTCCAGGTTGGGTGGCCGCAGGACCTTTATCATTACATAAAAAAAAATATTGTACATTTTTTTTAAATTTAAATTATATTCATGTTAAAAAAAATAATTTGATTTGAAATACGAAAAAATAAATGTACAACTTTGGCGTTTATTATACTGTATAATTTATTGTCTAATTATATGCACCATTGGTTTTTCAAACGGGTGGTTATAGCTATATAAGCAAATTACCATAACTCGTACGCAGTAACTGCAGCACATCTAAGGATATTATTTCTAAGGCAACCACTATTATTATAATATAGGCTTCGCAGCTCTAAAACCTATTGATGAGAATGTTGTACGTCGACATCTCCTTATAATTATTATTAATAAAGATGATCGCCGTTTAAGGTCGAAATAGACGATAGAATTTTTCCAGCCGGTCGCTGTGTTACTCCCAGAGTCCTGGAGCAGTAAATATGCCGGAGCCTGAAAACTGGACAAACTGACCGGCCACCCGCTGAAAAACGTTCACAGTCTGTTTATCACAATTCCACTGTATTTAAATAGAAAAAAAAACCGGACGTCAAAATCCGGTCGTTTATTTGGACCCTTAATCATCAATATTTTTACTGTAGTTGATTTTTTGTGTCAAAGAAGGCCTCTGTCTCTTATGACCCTAGGCCACCAAGTTTTCGCCACAAACCACTGTACCCATAGTATATATATATATTATTATTTAAACATACTATAAAAAAACATTTTTGGTGATGCGAGTTTATAACATAATATAACATCGTGGCTTTATTTTTATATGAATTTGGTTTCTTAATATATGAACTACTGGACCTTAACGAGAACAATTCGTGTGAAAGTTATTAAATTCTGATTACTTGTATAATTAGTCTCAAAAAAAATTATTGTTCACGATTAATGTACAGTTATGTTTACCGAAGTTTTTATCGGGGACTTTTTTTCCTGTAGGTATTCTATTGATCATCTGTGTGTGACTCACGCTAATTATCGTTCATAACCGACCAAAGGTCACAATGGAAATGACGACAAGATAAGGAATCGAAAAGAAATGTGGTCTCTTTTAAACAATAGCCACTAAGGACCATTTTATCGTATACATGTAGCAGTAGTGAACACTGACCAGCACAGTGCACAGTGACTAAAGTATTTATTTATTTACTTTAACAAAAACATTGGTTTTTTTTTAAATACACATTATTATAACATCAATACATTCAACGATGTGCTCAGAATATAAAATATCAAAACAAATTGTAAACACATTAGGTTGATTTTTTTTCTTTTTAAAAAATCTCCAGTTCATCGGGACTCTGACCTACCATCGAACATTCCGTGTGCGCATTAAAGTTATCGGCGACAACCAGTCGCCCGGTTATAATAATGTAATAGTATATTAGTATAATAATACCTATAGTAAATTCATAATTAATTGAATATTCGTTTTACCGTTGTGTAGGCACTCGTTTTGGGGCGTCGTAAAGGCGTCGGTTAGTCGTCGTTTGTAGGCGAACATAGCAGGAAAGGATTAATTCCAGATTACTGTGATATAATATGATATGAGTAAATATATGATACACGTGTGATAGATATAGTGTAGTTTGGTCGGTACAGATAGTAATATCATAAGGAAAAACTCATGTATTGTGTTCGGAAAAAAACATCGAAAACAAGGTCCAAAATGTCAAGTGAAGTTCTGCATTACATTACTATCATATGATCAAAATATTATCCACAACACATAACATGCGTGTATGTTTGGGTGTGGGGGTGTGTCTGTGTACTTTGTGTACCCTCGTCAAACGGCGATACGTTTTCGGAATTCCACGACGAACGGACGATCGAACAACGCAGTGCCAACGGTTATGGATACAAACTGTAATCGGTTTTAATGGGTTTCACACGACCTATCTAATTGAAATACCATAATGATCGATGGTCATGTTCACTAGACGCCAATACGGTCATCCCGACTCATCGACTAGTTATATATTATATTCATAAATATTAATGTATATTTTACAATAGGTACACTACTCGCAGAAAAACTACGTATTTGGAGTCGGCCGAAAGTGTTAAAAATAATAGTAACATTAGTAACCATAATTAAAGACAATGTGGACTGTAGTAACTTTTTTGCCAAATTTGGAAAAAAAAATATCAAATTTGTTTTGCCAGTAAAATATCTGAAGATATATATTGGTGATTTTTATAGGATATAATTAATAAATAATTATTTTCAATGTTCTAAGAACATGTCGCTCTCAAATCAAATCCTTGTGAGATGACCTAGATAATAATCTTACCTTTACATTTTATAAGAGGTCAATTCGTTCTCATTTTTAAATTAAATGGGATAAACGTGATCTGCTAAACACAACATTTGAAATGTTTTTACTGTGCACTTTAAAAACGGAGACAACTCATGCGGGTGCCATGGTCTCGTATTAACACTATATTAGTAAACACATATTTACAATAGAACAATTTCTGTACCTACCTAGTTACCTATTTAATATGATAATTTATTTTCACTATCAATGGTGACAAAATAGTAATATTATTATTTTCAAGTTTTTATAACAACATAAGACGTATAAATCGAAATAATAAAAAATTAAATTTTGATTCTACATATTTCAATCTCAAGTACTATAATAATATATTGTTATTAACTTGTATATTATTATTATAATTTCGTGTTTATGATGTCTATAATAATTTAAAACAATTTATGATGTGGGGAGGGGGTGGAGTCAACCTCTGGTGTTAGTGATCACCGGATAAATACATACCCCTCCACCTCCCTTCCTCTCAAGACAAACACTTAAATAAACCACCTGCGATTACGTCGTGCGACGGAGTCATAATAATAATAACAACATTATAATTACGGGTTTCTCGCAGCCGTGGTTAGGGTTAGGGTCGTGATTAAAATATAGTAACACCGCTACAGGTGGTGTATCGCACGGTGCAACCCATTCAAACCGGTGGTCGCGTTGGCGGAGGGTTCGGTGGGGTGTCAGCCACTTTCACCTCCTCGCCCGCGGTGCCGATTTGAACGGACACATCAATACACGGAGAATCCTATACGAACGGTTTAATGTTCGACGGCTGTCCGTAAAAATTTTCCCCCAACGAGGGTCTATAAAAACGGGTTGAGGACTGAGGTCAAGAAAAACGAGCAAATGTAACGTATGATAACGTTTTTTGACGTATTTTGGAAGAGTGGTAAAAAAAATTATGATTTCTCTTAGTTATAATCTATAAATATTATCATATCTACGTATACCGTGCGTATGTGATGAAAATATATTAAAATCAAAATGTGAAATATTGTAATACAATCACATCGGATCGAAACTGTTATAATATTATATGCTCGTTTTGTTCAGGATATATGTTCTCAAAATGTTGTAATAAATATAGAAAACAAAAAAATATCAGCACAAGCCCTTACCAGCTACCTCTCGGCTCGCAGCTGGCACGACACTCGCCTATTAAGTGCAATAGTGTAATATTATTTTGAAACGACAAAATTTTGCGGACACTGTGCTACAGTTCTACGTGGTTTACTAACAAATCGTTTAAAAATATTGTTGTTCCAATACAATATAATATAAACTTTACCGTAGTTATTATGCTATAATATACGATATATCTATTCACATGGACACTATTAATATTATATTATCGATCCGACTCGATCCGCAACGATTGTTATAATATTCGAGTTCGTTCCTCGGCAGTATAGCAGTAAGTATCCCAGCCTGTCACGCAGGAATTCGGGGTTTGAATGGTTTGATTCCCCGCCGGGGAGCCAATTTGACGCGGCTAGGGCGGTGTCGATCGTCTGGTGGTCCGGTCACAAGGTTGAAGTGCTGGGGGCGGTGGGTGACATCCGGAAAAACCTAAAAAAATAATTCACCACTCGTCACACAATGGTTAGCTGTTTCGCAACAGATGGTTTTTTTCATATATTTATATGTAGTCGGTTGTCCGGCGATCGGCGGGTGGTGTGTTGTCCGTGCTGCGGTCGACGTAGGAGCGTGAGACGGTCGCCGGCGGCCCGGCGGGTACTTGCCCAGTGCGACTCGTCTTCCCTTCCCCACCTGTTGCCTTTGCGTCGCGGCGGGAGAGTCGACCGTATCGCGTTGTCGTAACCGTGGTGGTGGTTGGTAAAAGCGTAGACCGGTCGCTACGGCGCCTGTACTGGCTGCCTTTGTGTACCATGTCAATGAGTTATGAATTCTTGTCTGCATGTTATACACATTTTACGACATGGTAATGATTCTATTATATAATATAGTAAGTAAGCATTTTATGAATTGTAAACGGGCTGCAGAAACACATGGCCACGCGGTCTGAAGGAATTCGCTGAGTTGGCAGTTTGAGCCCGACAAAGTCGGTGAGCTGAAATTTTTTTTTTTAATTCGGGGAAAATAGAATTTTGATTTGCTAATTTCAAAAATGGATTTGATATTTTTTGCCAATTATTTGGTCATTCTGGTTCCTTGTTCTGGAACGATCGGAAAAGTCGGTTGGTAACCTGAACTTGGCCCACCTAAATAAAAAAAAATGTGTAAATTCTGCAGAGATGATTTGCTAATTTCTGGAGTAAATTTGCTAAAATTTGCTAATTATTTGCCAAATATTGGTATAGGATTGTTACGAATCGTGTAAAGACGGTGTGCCAAGTTCGCGGACGTCGAGCGAGCCCCTACCGTGTCTGACCAGTTGAAGGAACCTGTCATTATGAGTTATATTTCATTGTTGAACATTAGATAAACGATATAATTTTTATCGACCCATAATGTGTAAAACTGTTGGTTGTAAATCGTATATTTATAAATGCATAAAATATATGCGTGTAACTAAATAAACAGAACAATCACATTCTTTAATTATTGCACATGGGTGCAACATTATTATTCGGTACAATCGATGGACGTTGGTCTTATTTTATGGTATTATTGTTGTCACGGTATTATCAGCTATGCATCATGCGATACCAAACCCTCAAGACGGTAATGTCCAATGTAGTGACCTCGATGTCCAGCGACGCGCTCTCCGGCGGCACCAGGTCGCGCGGAATCTTGTCTGTATAATGACGTATATAATAATCTATGGTAAACAATGATAATATTGTTCACGGGCGTCATCAGACATTAAATGAATAAAAAATGTAAAAAAATAGATTATCAAGAGTTGTTTTGATGACGATTCATCGCAATACAATACATTATCTATACCACAATATCTATATACAATATACATATATTGCTTATATCATAACTATAACACCACTCACCAGACCACGGAAAAAAGATGAGACTGTACCAAACTCCATAAAAATGTCTATAGTTATATCTAAATGCTACTGCTATGCTTGACCATTTTTAAATTGGCTCGTACTGAAAATGATTCCTATATTCGCTACTGGCTATCCTATTCTAGGCGGTAGCCTGCAGCTACTGTATTGTATTTTTTAGACTTAACACCGTCAGCGGTAGCTCATTTTAAGGTTAAAAATGTATTAAATTGGTAAGTTTTAAAGATATTTTTTTATCAACTTCTACCTGATCCATTAAAAAATCGAAAATAATAAATATTGATTGTAAAAAAGTATCTGTACAATAAGAAAGAGTATTTTCCAAAGCAGATCAAATAGTCAATGCAAAACGAAATAGATCACAAGTGTAAATTATAATTAAATGATACATTTTAAGACAATATTATTCATGTTTAAAATTAAAAATATTGAAATTTATTCCTCCAGTTAATTATAAATTAAAATTATAAAATAAAATTAAAAAAAAGATTATTCGATGAACTATTTGAATATATTGTGGTTTATTCGAATACTTAAGTTATTAATGAATGTCAAATAGTTCAAATGGTGGGTTACTATCGAATAGTTCGATAGTGAGTATTCGATAGTCCCCGGCTTCGATAATAAATAATATGGTTGGGAAATGGGCCTCTACAACAGGCTCAAAATTCCAGGGGTGGGAGAGAAAGAATTGACATTAATGCGCAGTAAAATAGTGTTTCAGTCAGTCAGTATAAACGTCGCTTGTGGATTAGTCACGTAGGCCAGTTCGCCGCCACCGGTTAATGTAGTGCTGTAAGCAATCTTTTTCACTTTTCACTTTTCACTACCACCGACGTCCGCATCTGATACACACGCACACAGATACTGTCTACACATATATTATATAACTGGGTTACTGCACTACCGTTCTCAATAGACGATTTTCCGGAGACGACCGCGATTTTATTCTCGAAGTATCTAAGTCTCTATATCTCACCTTTGTCACCTGTACAATTTAATATCTACGACTACTACAACAATGAGTAAAACGGTCAACCAAAAGCCAAAACATCGATCCGGTGGTCATCCACATCACTTATTCAAGATACCTGCGGGCTACGCAACCTGCACTCACGAGTCGGTGGACGAGGAAGAGAGGCAGACGATGACGACTGACGTAGAACCGTCGGACGACAACGCCACCAGAAGCACATTCAACAAGTTCATGTCGATGTTCAGAAAACCGATGGCCTACAAGTGAGCATTATAATATTATAATTTAATAATAATTAATCATAAAATAAGCTGTAGTATTAGTCGGCATTGGACGAGGGTATAAATGAAATCGAGATGAGAGCAAACCACCTGTGGCGGATAGTAATAGGGCTGAGATTTGATTCGTTGATTTTCTTTCGCAGCGTTCTATAACGTAAATAGAAAACTTGTTTAGGATGATTCTGATTATCTTAATGTAGTTAAAATGTTTGCATTTTTTGAAAAAAGTAGCGGTTACTGCACTGTTTTGGTGCTTTCAGGATATTTCTCAAGTTTTTACAGTACTTTTCACAATTTATTTATGCAGTGAACGAAAATGGTTATACCAAATTTAAATATTTATACCTATAATACTGTCATATCGTTCAAGCCTTGCGGCGATTAACCCGAGATTTTCGGTAGATCATCGATGGTACAAATATTATAATAAAGCGCTTGTGTAGAGACTCTTTATCTCTATATTATTATACTTTAAGGCCCCCTAATTATTAAGGAGCACATTATTGGCAACCTAATTCACACATCGTTTGGGCGTTGCACGGTCTTGTGAGTATGTAGTAGTGTAAATATTTATTAGTGAGACTGAATTCGTGAGCGGCGATGTATTAACAGCGCACACTTATCTGTCAGGTACATATCATAAAATTAACAAATAACGAAATATTTTGTTGTCTATTTTGGCAGACAAAAATGACTTCTCGTCGACAACTGAATATTTTTAAATAATTTCTTTTTAACACTGATAAACAACATTTTACAGCCCGCATTGAACTCAGTTTTTTTATTTGATTTTAATTAATGGTATAAAATAGTTTGTAAAAAAAGCTGAAAATGTTCTTATTTTTAAAGATTTATTATTAAGTTTGTGATTAAAATATTGAAAAACGAAGTTCGATGCGTAGAATATTTTCCTCTATCAATTAAAAAAATAAAATAAAATTTAGCTGATTCTACTGGGCAGGATTATTATTCCCACAAACTGGGTTTTAAGGACAAAATCACATTAGCAACGGGCACCTCAATAGTAGTAAGATATTTATACAGCGCGATTATAATGATATCATAACTAGGCCTAGGGTGCGTGGAGGTAAAAAAAATAGGTAAAAATGTAATCTTACGATGGTTGAATTTCCCCACTCCTATGTTTTTATTGTGGTTGCCCAAACATTCTTATATTTATATTAACGTAATAATGTTATAATTTATAGTTTTTACATTTTAGACAGTTATGGTATAATAATATATTAAACATAAAAAATTGTTTTTCATTTTTTAATTATTCTTGTCCGGGCCTTTGCCTAGAAAAATTTCTGCGGGCGAATATGGTCATGTATAATTTCCGCTCAGATTATCGGCGATTATACGGACGGTCGATAACGATTGAAGTCCTTTATTTGTGGCGGCGTAGCATATTAGCATATCAGCCCTTCCCAGCATTCCATGTGTTTCTGTTTCATAATTTATACTTTAAAGCTTTAATTAATTTCAAATATATACGTGTATTTTAATCATGTTTCTAACAATATTAATGACATTTGGTTCTAAACAAAGAAATATTTTTACAAAACACGAATAATATTAATATATTATATAATAACGTGTTTGAAAATAAATGCACCGTGGATCATCGCGGTATTCCGAGAAAAACTATAAAAAGTATAGGACGATACTATAACTTATAAGTATAGAAACAATATAACGCATCTAGTTTTACAGTTAATACTGCTCAGTATTACAATAGTATGGAAATTATTGCATAGGAATAATAATCAATAATACCCATCATTTGGTCAGAAAATAATTTTATCATTCATGGTCCATAACTTTTCTTGAAAATATCACTAGAAGAGTAAGACTAGACTCGAAGACAATGACCTCTAAAGTTCAGAGACCGAACAATATTTCAACTTTAAATTATAATTTGTATCAGTAAATTGTTTTCTAATAATTGATGTCTCATAACAACCATAATATATTACTTTGAAAAAAAACTATTAGGTACAATTATATAATCTATACAACGAGGTAAAAACTATAATGTTACAGCTGATAATAGCAGAGTTTAAATGTAATGATTATGTCATTATAAAATACACTTCTCGTACCTTATGTTGAATAATTAATATTAAACTTTAAAATACCCACTATAATATTAAATAATTGTATTTGTTCAATAATTTTAAACAAAAGTATTTTTTTTGTAAACAATTCTTCTAGAATATATTCTATGGTCATTAATCATTATCAAAAAATATATTATGAAAATTAAATAATATCGATAGCAAATAAACAGGTAGATATCTAAATAATACCCGTAAATAAAACTTGTACGCAAGTCGTCCTGCGTTGAATATTTCTTGCGTATTTCTACTTTAAACGGGTTCAATTAGCAACATTATACGTTATTACACATTTACACACAGACCGACACATAATGGAATATGAAAAAAAATTAAATAGAAATACACAACGTATGCATATAATAATTAATATCATAAATAACGATTTATTGTAATTATAAAATGTATACCTATTTGAGGTGTAAATCTCGGGCACCGCATTATAATCGTTTGTATTCCCAAATTTCGCAATAGATTTGCCGTAGTTGAGACTGTAGTTTATGATAATAATAATAATTTATTGTTTTTTTTACCACAGGGTGTTTTTATTTGTACAATCGTCCCACTTCATAATGGCTTTGGCCGTCTGTTTGGTCGCCTCGTCGCTGACACCCGGTGACCTGTGGAATGCGTCGAACGCCAATTATAATGAGGAAAATGTGAAACCACGGACTCTCGTATACTTTGTGTATCTGGCATCGTTCAGTATGCATCTAGGTTCTCAGTTTTGGATGACGATCGTTTCTGGTGAGTAAATAGTAGATCGCAAGTTGCAAGTATTGTAATATACACCTACAGATAGCAATACGAGTACTCTCTAAATATATATATATATGTACTAGCAGAGAAGTTATGTATTTATTAATATGTTTTTGTTTCCTCAGGACTTAGCTTGTACTTCAACCTGTCCAGACACGCTTTTGGTGACGTCCAAATAATCCTGTTTCCAAAATACTTTTCTATAAACAGTGTGCTGAGCGCTATCACACTGATACAGTTTGGAAAGATAAACGTAACCAGGAACTTGTGGGACCTACAGGTATACACGATTTATAAACATAATAATAAGAACAGTAATAATACTGAAAAAAACGTAAGAACCTGGTAAATTATAGTGGTATATCAGTATATCACAGCCCAATTGATGAAGGCGGATTAGGCAAATATTAATGGTGTCCATATTAATTATCACGAGTCATTAATCATAAATTTCGGTCCTGGGTCTTATATCATTTGCTAATTATTTTATAGAATACTGCCAAAAATATCAGAAAAAGCTATAAAGTTGTATTATGTAATTAGGATTTCAAATATAATATTTTAATTGTAAAGTACCTACTGTTTTTACAGTTCCGTGTTATTTTTTGTACATATGAATTGTGTCTGATTTGTTTTGTGTTTTTCATACATCTCATACTTAAAATTAAAATTGTAGTAAAAAGTTTTGTGACTAGAAATGAAAAATCCTTATATTATTTCCTCAACATTTTGTTTTATAATCTATTTGTATGCACCCACCGAACAGATATAATATATTTAGAAAAGTTTTTTTTCTCGGAATTAATAAATAAATGATTATTATAGCACATAGTATTACTATACGTCTTGCTTATTTTTTTGGGTCAGTATTGATGCAGATTGACTACGCCCGTTTTAACATGGCAACTTCTTTCGGTAACTGAAAACAATTATACATCTATACTGAACACTAATCATTAAATATAAATCAT
This sequence comes from Myzus persicae, assembly GCF_001856785.1. Classification (NCBI taxonomy): domain Eukaryota; kingdom Metazoa; phylum Arthropoda; class Insecta; order Hemiptera; family Aphididae; genus Myzus; species Myzus persicae. The sequence goes on along the minus strand of NW_019100628.1, from coordinate 9,460 downwards.
AATTCCCGTTATTATTACTTTGACAAAAGTATAAAATTATTCTTTGTACATAAAATAGTTAATAAACAATATTTGCAGATAAAATATATATATAATATAATAGTT
>NW_019100628.1:0-9298 GCF_001856785.1 Myzus persicae | reverse complement strand
ATGTTAGACTTGCAGTATTATGTTTGGACAAAACATACCAAGCAACACTAGACGTTCTAATAAAAGAACCGTGCGGTTACAATTAAAGGAGTTTAATCCGTGATTATATTATAATACTGTATCTGATAAATATTGATAGTAACACACAATTAATTGTGACAATAATATTATAATAACTGTGTTTTTCGCGTATTTTTCCGCATTACAGTTGATCGCGTTGTGCGTGTGCTTCCTGTTGGAACTCTCGATCTGGCTGTACGTGGTGCCGCCGGTGTTGCGGCTCATCGCCGCCAAGACGGCCATCGAGAAGGCGGTTGGCTTGGGTAAGGAAGTGGGTCGCTGCGACCTAGGCCGACTGGTCGACTGCCCTCATTATATGACCATGCACAGGATTTTCCGGAAGGTGCACATGTTTATGGCAATAGGGAACGTCGTCACCATCGTGTGCAGCGTATTTCACTTGGCGCACATCGCGTCGTAAGGCGTCATCAAAAGGCTGCAGCCGCCGCCGACGAACGGAAGTGTACAGGAGAGCAGGAAGACTATTTAACACACTGCAAAAGCCGATCTCTGCGCACTATAATTATATTCGTTTTTTTTTTCGAAATACAGTGGAACCTCTCAATACCGGTCACTTTAGGCAGCCGACATTTTGCCTGCCATTTACGGGGTAGGAGGAGGGGCTTTCGCTATACATAGGTGTCCGTTAAGAGAGGTTTCATTGTATATAGATTAGTTTCAGTGGTGTAGGGTGGTGGGAACAGATCCCCCAGAACAAATTCAGAATTACGCCACTGATTATAGATTTAAGCTTTATTATAATATATATTGACGAGACTAAACATTTTTGTCCTTAAAAAGGTTGTACTATTTCTTTTTTTTCCTAAATTATTTATCGTTCCATACTTTTTAGTTGTATGAAATATAATATAAATATATTGCAACACAATTAAATAAATTCATTTTTATATACCTACATTTATTGTTATTTATTAAAGGCGTATAATATACTCAGGTAATCACATATTTTTGGTGAACGATCATTTTGTAGTTTGTACCGTCCATCATTGTTTAAAATGCATAACTCGGACATTTTATACTATTAAATAGTAAATTCTACATTATTATTTTTTTGTTACATATTATATTTATAATTTACATAAACTACATACGTAAATTGACCTTATAACTCTGTTACATAAGTTCGGTGAGGTTTAACAATGTTTTTTATAATAAATTGTAATCTATTATAAAAAACTGTATTAAAAAGTCAATTAAAAATGTCATGAAGTAAATAATAAGGTTCTTAATGATTTGTAGATATTTTGAATTTTCCTTTTACACATAACTGAACATTTCCAATTTAAATCGTTCGAATTCTGCAGTCATGATACCGTATAGTCAAAGGTGATCTTGATGAGCTTTTGTCTCAATTTCGTTTAAATTTTTGTTGTTATCGTCACAGTGCGAACACAGAACATATCTGTGTAAAACATAAACGCAAAACGATAAAGGCGCTAGGGAAATATATTTATATTTGATTTATATTGATACAATTATAATTGATAAGTAACCTACGATTCTCTAATGTGGAATGTAATAGTTATTTAGATATATACTAAATTATAATTAAACTTAATAACATTTTTAATATGATTGGTCATTATTTCACACTCGTTTTCATTAAATATACTTTAACTTTATGTCTTTATGTAAATAATACCTATACCTATAAATTATAATAGTACAAAGTCTCCGCGTGTCGTACTTTTAATATTCGACACTTCGACTGTACAAAAGTGATCTTGAACAATTTTTTTCAACTAATTAACCTACCACTTAAGTCCTGCAGGACGCAGGTAGTATTTCAAATGTTCACCAACATAGGCGTATGAATGGGAAAAAATTCTGCATAATTGCTTAGTGCTTTAAATTCTTGATTGAATTGCAAGTAAAATGTATAATATTTACAAGACGACAAATCGGAGATTAAATAATATATGTGCGAGCTAGTAAATTACACAGATATAGTTAGTTTTAAAAAATCCAAATTATTGTTTTGCATAATAATTGTAATCGACATAAATATTTTATATTATACGAGTATACTGCACTAGGTTGTAGGTACCTCTATCTATATCTATATGATGTGTTGATTTAAAATATTAAAAATTGTATAAATTATAATCTATCATCAACTTTTAAGGATAAAACTGTTTTATTTAAATATGTTTGAAGTCTGGAAAGTCTGGAAGTGCTAGTGTGCTATTGTATTTATGATGAGTATATATAGACTTATAGTACTTTTCAGCGCTATAACTAATAACTAATAAGGCACGACGCCGACGGTTGACTACGGGTCGACATCGGTTCACCGCGCAGAGAAATCAAAAACGAAAAACTAGCACTATGTATTAAAGTTCTCGGTATATTAATTTATTACACCAATAATCGACATCACCTAGTATTAATAATTTTTTCGTCAACAAATGGGTATCAAAATGTAGGTGTAATGAACGTTATGCAAAATGTGAATATAGGATGCACCATGGTCTATATGAACATATTTTTTTTTTTTTCATTTATTAATTATAATTGTTTCAACAAAATGTTTGTTTTTACAATTTTTTTTTTATACATTTACATTATTCATACATTTCTTAAAAAGCTAGAGTAATACAATTTGTACATTTTTATATATGAACATAAATACTCGCTTATTGTTATAAATTATAACACATCCAAGCAAAATACACATTATTAAAATAATCGAATATTATCTATGTCAGCCGATTAGCAACAAAACAATACACAAAAAAAATAATTATTGGTCACACTAGAATCACTCACGGTTTCCTGATGACCAGTGAGGTAGAGGGCCGTCCCGAAGAGGGGTTCTAGGGGGAGTACCCCCCAAGCGGACAGTATGTATATGTCATGCAGTTGGCACATTGATGCATTAATTATTTGAGTTGACACTCGGCAAATTTTAATTTTTTTTTTTACAATTTTTAGATAATTTTGAACATACTACAAAGTACGAATATGTCATAATAATATATTGTAATTGATAGTAATATGAAAAAATATAAGTTAATTTTCCGATTGTCAACTGTCCAACACAAATACTATAATAATATTTAAGTACAAAACAATGTACATATTAGGTATATTTTTATAACAGCAAACGCATTTTCCTATATTTTCGTATAAGTATAATCAATGAATTATTCTTAATAATACTGTCATGATAAATGATGAGAAACTGTTGTACGCTGACGACTGCATAATTTCTATTTATTTAATGCGAACATTTTGTAGTGACTCGTCTCACCTAGACATCGAATAAGTGATAAGATTCTAAAATTGTTTCACTTATATTATATAGTCAGTATTAACAATATTTACTATTGAATTAATATTGATATTGAATACTTGGTTATTTTGTAACTTGTGTCATTATCCATTCCAATCATTCCATAATAGTATGATCAATATGCAACGGTGTTATAAATTTTGTTATTAAAAATATTTTATTCTATTAAACTAATCTTGATGTGATGAAAAAATATGTACAAAAGGTAGTAAAATATTCTATATTTTGTAATATGGTGTAAAATATGTCTACTGATTACTATGCATATTGCATATAGGTAAGAGATAGTTGTCGAGCGAAGCGAGAACATTTTTTTCAGTTGGCACATTAATGAATCTCCCCCCCCCCCTTATTATTTCGTTAGGGACGGTCCTGGAGAGGTACCACCTGTTTGTCAAACCCTTAGGTCATGTAATATAGTATATGATCTAAGGTCAAACCTGTGGAACGGTATGTTAGCCGTGAAACACTTGATAGTAGACTGTAAAATGTGCAACCGATAAAGGGTTGAGCACAAGATATCCCGTAACCTAGACATCGCACTTGGACCCAATTAAAGAAGGACCTAGATATAATTCATTTTATAAAACAAACAAAATTGCTCTATCTCATATAAAAAAAAAAAATGTAACCCAATTATAAAGCCTATCTTTGTAGCTAACCATCACAATTCATAACGTGCTTATAACTAATGACCTTTGTTGTCGATGTTATTTTTTGAGTTTAATAAAAAAAAAATAATAATTATGTAATATTACTATTTATTATATTATTGGAAATAGCTACGTGTCGGCCGCAGTCCTAGATAACGAGTAACAATAATTGTCGACTTCCTGTCGACCGTGACACTCATCGTATTAATAAAGATAACTACATTTTTTTTTTTGTTATAATTACCCAATACATCAATGACCAAAAGACGTACGTAATGTACGTTATGATTACTGACTTGTACTTGCGAGTGCCTCTTAATGACAAATATTTATGTATGTCGTATGGAATACAAAACTAAATAACAATGTATGATTATTAAAAATCAATAATAACGTCGGACGAGCACTTATTTTAGTACTGTTTACTAACAGGAGAAATAACATTAAAAATCAAGCCGCCGGATCGGGTATCGAACCAAAGTTTCTCGCTTGCCGGGCGATTGCACTACCACGTCTTGCTTGCCGATATCAACATTTCGTAAGTTTCTATAATAAGGCATTCAGTTTAATAAAAATAAACCTTAATGAAAAAGATACATAAACACGTAAACTACAGTTATTATTGGCATATTGAGCTTATTACTTATAAAAGTTCGTTTTTTATATAAATATTTCCGATAAAAGCTTAAAATTAATAAATAATTTTTTTTGCTATTTGATCATCAGGGTGGAAATACATTGTCTATAGAAAATAAAAATAAAAAACTGACAGCCCCTGAAATAATATCTTCACTCTTCAGACCCACAAAAAAACACGTTATACACCTACGTGCTTGTTATTGGTCTAACACCAGCGCCGTATACAATTGATTGTCACACCCGGCAACTAAGCGACCATCAAACCTTAAATTATGTAGTCCAAGTATGCACACCGTCAAAAATTTCAAATAAAATAAAATAATAATAATATATTGATGAAGTGCTATAACTAGTGCTAGGATTTCGATGCAATAAAAAGTGGTGAGATATGCAAAAATCAAATATTTTTAAAATTCTATAAATCATTAAATAGTTTTTATGAAAAGATTGATCACCTTTAATAATATTAAGTATTTCACACTCTGTTTTGAATTTCTTTTGGCAAATTGTCATTTGTACACCTTCACTTTGAACTTTACTTTTTATTGAGCCGATTCCATTTGCCACCACTCGCCACATTTCTATTATCCACTACAACTAATTATTTTTGCAATAACTAATAATATTATCAAATAAAATACTATATGTTTAGTATGATATTACCAAAATCTAAAACCTAAAATGTATTGCTGTTGGAAATATAAATTAAACATATTATAATATGTATTGGTGGAAAACTGAAAGTCGATTTTGGCGGAAAAGTGGAACATCCCAGGAGTAGTGGAGTAGGATTATAGGTGACAGAAAATATTAGAATCGAAATTAGATAATTCACCGATTAAGGCTCTTTGAAAAAAGTCCAGTAGTTTTCTTGAGCAAGATTCGGTGTTTAGGGAACGTGCTTCCGAATAAGAGTAGAATGGGGGGGGGCAGGGGGCTAAGACTTTTAGCGCTTTAGCAATTTTGTTTTAGTAACATGTTTAAAATGTATCAGGGTTTGAAATTAAAATGAAAAATTTCGATTTTTTACTTTACGTTTTTTTGAAATAATAATTGAATAAAATAACTAATTATTTTAAGCGCAACTGGTGTGCAAACAGTTTGGACTGTGAAGTATGGACCATCTCGGGGCAGAAGCTACCAGGACATCATCCGACTACGTGACGGTAGAAGCATGATCAGATCGTATCGAATTCAATATTTTAGTGCTCGTAGATTATCATATATGTATATTATAACTGTAGAGCACGGACTTATATTAAATTAAAAATATCCAAAATGTGATTCTTATTGTATTCTAATAGATATAAGTAAAATAATATCATGCAAAAATCAGCTTTTATATGAATATTTATTTTTTAACGTCAAAATAATATATAGGTACTTATGTGCAAAACAAATTTATTAATAATATAAATAAAATAATAATTAATAAACATAATACTTTTGTAATTTTAATTTTAAAACAAATGATAACTGGACATCATTAAAGTTATAGAATTAAAAACGTATATAAATCGTCATAATTTATGCGGTATCAAAATATTAAATTTTATTATACGTTTATACAAAACAAAGAAATTGACACGTCATCGAGGCTTTCTTCTTCAATAAAAATAAATAAATAAATACTATTCGTAGGTATTGAAGTAACATGTAAAGTGTTATAATTTTCAGACTTCATTATCAAACTAGCTTTTAAGACTAGCCGTATACCTACTCAATGAATTATAAAATAAATAAAAGTTAATCCCGTCGCGGTTACAATGTCCATAGTTTTTTAATTTTTTAATTCCTAGAAATATTTTAAATACTCATATATTATATACTTAATTATGTAATGAAATATGATAAAATATGATTTTATATAATTATATAAATAATATATTCTCTAAACATCGAATTATACACTTTTGTATTAACATTTTGCAATAAAAATAATACCAAATACATACTATTTATATTACCCTTTCCCGCAGGAGGAAGTACTACTAAGAGGGTCGTGGATCCTGTGATTAATTCTTATAACATATGTTTATTGATATTTTTATTGTTGATTGCTCCTCTGAAAAGTAAACCTTTATAGCCGTAAATGAAAATTGTGATTGGCAATTAATTAGGCAAAGATTTAGTGATATTAGAATATTAGTGATAGAGTGTTTTACCTATCTCGAATTCTGAAACGACTGAAACTCTTTGATCGTTCTGTGGTATACCGATGATGAAGATCCTCAGAGCTCCAAGAATTTAGAGGATAAAGAATCATAATATGCTCGTATTAAATTAATACTTTTTCTAGAATAGTCCTAACGTGTTATATCTTTATTGGAAAAATTTTACAGTTATTATTATAATTGAATATTATTTCAATGTAAATATTACATTGATGTAAATTTTATTCATATATTTAATTTTTTAATTTTTATTGGCTTTCAACATATACGTTATTACTGCTAGATAGCTAGATAACCTACATAATATAGTAAGTACACAAAAATATGATATTCTCGTTAATATATAATATGATAAATGATAATATTATTTTGATTTTTGATTGCATATTATTTTTATTTTATTAATTCACAATAAAGTACTTAATTGAGGATTCAGTTGGTTAAAATATAAATTCTGAATAGGTAAATTTAAGTTTTAGTATGAGACCTATGGAATCGTTTGATAACAAATGTACAGAGATTATTATACAAAAAGTGTTAATGACGGGAAGTGGGAATTTATTTATAATTGTTGTTAACGCGATTAGTAATGGTTTCATGATGGACTTGTGAACTATGTTATCATATAGTACTTTCATAGGCGTGCGCAGCCTACGGTTTCAGGGGCAGCAAGAGATTGATTCTTCAAATTCACCATTAAAACCGGCCCATATATTATTTACATTTTTTAATATCGGGTATCAATATTAAAATTGTATTGGTTATTTGTTTTTTGTATAAAAAGTTGTACAGTAAGACACTAAGCCCACTAAATGTGTTCTTTTCCACAAGCCTATACTAAATGATTAATATTTATTATTTATAATAAAATAAACAAACATTAATAACAATATAAAATACATATAAAAATAATTACAATGAATCTTTGTACTTTGTACTTCGTACATATGTTAGTGGGTATCGGTATTTGTAATGATATTTTTATCATCAAATACTATAAATGCTTATATTAACCTTTGGAATAATAGTTCTGATATATAATGCATTAATGTACTATACAATTTAAATGAATGTGGTTGACATTTTTTTTTCATTTGTTTTTATGCTCCCTAATGCATATTTTTACAAAAATATTCAATGAATTCAATCATATAAATACCAGCTGCTAAGACATAATGCTGTGGGTATTCACTATTCAGTAATTTAGCTATTATGTTGTCACTTCTCAGTTATTACAACTTTTCGTCTTTTCATCTGTCATTCTGTCAATAAAACCACGAAAATCTTAAGTAGCCCACTACTAGCTGAGACAAGGACAAATCACAAATGAAATGTAATGATCAATTTTTAATAGATAACAATCAATCACTGTTGTATTGTACTCGGTAAACATGAAGGTACGGTTTCCCTGCAGCGTCTAGACGCAGCGTCAAGCGTCACTACCGGTCTGGACGTAGGTTGCGTCTAGACGCCGCGTCCGACGCAGCCATGCTGTTCTCGCGTCTGACGTTGCAGGGAAACCGTACCTTGACACATTATAATCAATGTTTGCATTTGGAATAACTTGGAAGTACAAATACGTTATATTTAGTTTAAATTGAACACATTGTATACAACTATAGTAAAATTATTACTTAAGTGAAAGGACTTCCTGAACATAGATCGATTTGTATTTAGTAACTATATTATTGGTTTTATACTTTTATATTAAAATATTATAATTCTTAGATATTATTTTCAACAATTACTTCAGTTAATATAATGAACGTTGATGTTTTCGTGAATGAAATGTAAAACATTGACAGTTGTAATTTTTAAAATGAAATGCATATTTTTAATTTTTGAGCCTTCCCAGAAATTGCACCCGGGTAGGTACCACTCGCCCCACTTTGCTATGGCCCTGGCTTCACCTGCCAGTTTATTGAAAAGGCTTATACTATAGCGTCAATAATTTTTAAAATATTGAATTTAAAATGAAATAAAATAAATATAAATGTATTAATCGGGTAGACAATAACGCGGTGGTGGCTTGGCGAGGCGTCCGCTCAGTCTGTGGCAACGCTCTGAGCGTACGTACCGGCCGTCGTTACTGATAGCTGTCGGATGGGTGACCACCCGGGTTTTTAGAAACACATCCTTGCCACGAATATAAACACTTGTTTCAAATCAACCGCCCCCCGAATCAAAATATATTTTTATACACATAATAGATTGGAAAATAGATTCTTTGGTTTCACCTGAAGTATACAATCATCTATCGACTATCATCATTCACGTTATGGATTTATTACCCAATTTAATGAGTAATTATTGATAAACCAAAGTTAAGTGAAAGTATTTTTGAACAATATTTATACATTGATTTAACAATTTGTATAATTATTTAATGAAAAATCTAGTTAATAGTGCCTACATTTATAAATTTCTACTTTTAATTTGAATATTGTTTTTAATAT